>NC_054054.1:117674190-117829768 GCF_017639655.2 Falco naumanni
TTCCAACTCTATTCTATAGCCTATTTTACATTGGTTTAGAGATCTTCGTGTCCAAGCTTACTTTACAAAGGAAAGCCATCACCAGGTCAAGATGCCTGCTTGCATGCTTCTCTTTGTCACCTGTAAAAGAAAGCAAAACAACTCAGAATCATCACTATCATTTTTCTTTAAGCCAAAATGTGTCAATGTTTGCTAAAGCATTAAGAGGAACAGTGTCACCCAGCCCATTTGGAACCCAGCAGCAAAATGTTACGAGCACCTAAGCCCTGAGAGGCCACGGTTTCAGCTACAAGAAACAAAATAAAGTTCAAGACTGAAAAATAATCAACCACAGCATCCACTCGTAATTAAATTACAAAGGCTGAAGCACCTACTCCAGTCAGGGGCAAACTACTGCAAGGAGTAATCACACCCCAAGTAGGAATCACATTCAATTTCTAGGCCTTATTAGTTCTGCATCAACTTCCAAAATACCAGAACTCATTCTGCTCTATGTAATTCTTCACCTGAGCAGAATTCTCTACAGATCTCACTTCCAGAGGGCAAACTGCTCACAGGACAAATGGACATCCTTAATTTGGCATTATTTCACTAAAGCTGAAAAGGTCATTCTGTTTTCTTCACCTGTTTTCTTTGGGCTTCCTTCTTCCTTGCCTTCCTCCAAGCTTCCTTCCTGTGCAGTTCTTGGAGATCCAGGCCCTGTGTCCCCTTTAGGGCTATTTCCACCTTGGGTTGATACTCCAGGACTCTGAGGCAATGTACTTACAGTAGCTAGTGGTTTTCCTGTCCCAAATCAAATAAAACTAGACAAAGATCACTCAGTCAAAAGGGACAGCTAAGAAAAGCATAAGTAGCATTCCCTCTTCAGTGACACTCATGTTTAAATGGCACCAGAATACAGAGCTCTTCCCCCAAGTCTGACTTGCACATGCTAGTCAAACATTTCAGAAGCTATCCATCGTCTAAGTCCTTCACATTCTCTCAAAACTGCTAAACTCTGTCAAGTCTGTGCCTGTACTCCAGATATCACAGTTTCCAGCAGCAAGAAAACTCAGATGGCTAAGCAAGCCGAATCCAGTGAAGTTTCACATGTCACTCTATACACCCACACCTAAAGGAACAAACCAAGACCCTGACTCAGCAGGTCTTCTTTCTTTGAAAGAGAACCTTCTTCTGAGAAAAACATGCAAATTAACAAACCTCTCCTTACTCAGGCCTGCAAACAGAAACCACTCCTTTAACAATAAGCATAATTACTGAATAAGTGCTTCTCCTGTCTAACCGCCACATCACATGCTCACCTGTAAGAGGTATTTGGTAGACTGTCATCGTCTCATCCTTATACTCAGGCTCTGTGTGCAACTGCACAGCTGAAAAGAGTACCAAAACTGGCATTAACAAATTAATAAGGAGATTCATACTCTACAATACTTTAAATCAGGAAAATACCTTTTCCTCTTTCTTAAAAAGACCCTACTGCATGTCACCCTTCCCTTTCTCTGCCCAACTGCAAAAATCAATGAATAATTCAAGTTCTTAAGAAACCATTATCCACAAAAAGGATGATGATACCACTGTAAGAGTTCACTGGCAGACTCTCAAGCAAACCGCCTGTACAGTGCTTTAAAACCAAATGCTGTCTACTGGTCAGACAGACTGGCAGCAACCTACCAGAAACAGAGCTGTAAACACTGGGTGTTTTCCAAGACTGCTCTTGTGATGTTTTTGAACAGTGTATCACATCCAAACAAATGTTTAAAACTTTCTTTGAGCAGACCTAAACCAGAGGCATTTATTCTGAAGTTATTACTGTTCAATGCAACCTTGGCTGCAGCTGAAACAAAAAGTTCATATTCCGCCACACATCACTGACCTACGTACCTAAATCCATCCTTTTTAGGGGCCCAGGAAAGAGTCGAATGGCTTTCAAGTAGTTTTGCTAGAAAAGAAACAGTGTATCAGGAGGCCCTGCCCAAGCAGGGCAGTTACAGTTACCCCCAGTACAGTTACTTTCACTATAGTCAAACGCTCAATGCCCAGTCAGGCAAAAACTGGGCAGCACATACACATAGCCAGCCAGAAAGCACCGGGCAGGTGCCCCGCCTCCAGCGGGCACTGCTCATTTAGAAAGAGAACATAAAACACAGAACCACTCGCCCCATCCCTTCTATAAATCTAATTAGTCAGCAGAAACCACAAGGAAGTAAAATAATGCTGATTGGAAATTTTCACCCTACACATGCCATTAGGCTGGCAGGGATCACATTAAGCAGGAGATCTGAGACCAAGTTTCTATTAAAAGAAAATGGGAAGGGAGCAGACGGGAGAACAAAGGATGCCCTTTTTCCAAAACATGATTTACCAGAATATTAGCTTAAAAGACAGCTTTAGGGAGCTGAAGTCCGATGCCGTCCTACATATAACCGAAGAGATTTGCTTTTTAAAGCCAGCCCTTCTGGCAGAACCTTCGAGCTGGCACTACCTTCAAGCTGGCACTAACTCAGACTAGCATTTTACACCTGCACGATGTTCACTCCTTTGATACCAGCTCTCCCAATTCCAAGGTAAGATTTAGCATTTGAAGGGTTTGTTCTCCCTTCTGCAAGCTTCCTCTACTTACCAGCTTTGGTGGCCCTAGGAAAACACATCTTTGAAGCCCCACTGCCTTTAAGGTGAGAATCATACCTAAAAGCAAGCAGAGAAACAGCTCTACCACTGGCCCGCGGATCACACAAGACCCCTCTCAGCACTCAGGACTGCTGGGCCTCTCCATGAAGGCCAGAAATGAACTCTGATCCAAATTCAATTTTGTCTCAGCTTTCCAGCTGCTTCAAAAAGTCAGGTATCTCTGCAGATAAAAAAGGTATCTAGAGATCTTGACAAGTCACAATTTGGAGCAAGTTACCTGAACAGATTGTTAATCTCCTTTCTTGGAGGTTTCCAGAATTTTAATGGACAAGATCCTAAGTGACCTGTTCTATTCCCACCCTGCTTTGAGGACAGGGGTGGGCCAGAAACCTTTGTAGGTCCCTTTGAATTCAAATTAGTCCAACTCCCGAACAGCTCCCTGCTGACAATGCAACACTGGTAATGCCTTCTGCTGTAGATTTAAGATAAAAAGCCAGGCATGCTGGTGAGGCAGCGTCTCTACCACCCCATATTCACGCACACCATAGCGGAGACCATACCACAGCGGGAAGCACCGCAGAGCCCCACACACAATCAGAAGCGCTCTGACAGTGCCTCTCCTCTCTCCACTGCTACAGTAGAGCCCCCACCCGCACCACCCATCAGGCAGCCGGCACGGCGACCACCCCTGGCCTTGCCAGCTGCTGCCTTGGGCTGGGCTGCGCCGGGGGCCCCCAGGCAGGGCCCCGCTCACCTGGCAGCCCACCGACGTTAGCCCAGGCCACTCGGCTGAGGAAGATGCTGTCCAGATGGGAGATCTTCAGCCTGAGAGACGAGACAAGGGTGAGCAGGGAGCGATGCGGCCCCGGGACGCCCCCCACCCCGACTCCCCAACTTACTTGTGCTCCTGCATGGCCCGCTGCGTGCCCTCGCCGCAGTTGAAGAGATACCTGAGGGGAAGAGGCGTCAGGGCAGGCCGTGCCGGGCCCCCAGCCCAGACGGGGGCGTCTCCGCGGCCCCGCACTCACCGGTTGAAGTCAGAGAAGACGTAAACGGCGGCGCCGGCGTCGCGGCTCCCGGCCGCCACCACCTGCACGTAGACGGAGTTGGGCCCCGCCAGGCCCGTGCCCGCACTGCGCCGCCGCTCGCGGGCCCACACGTGCCTCGGAACGTCCTTGGGCCGCCGCGCCGGCCGCGCCGCTGAGGAGGCCCCGGGCTCCGCCATGGCCCCGGGCTCCGCCATGGCCCCGGCCCGGGCCAGGGCCCCGGCACCGGCCGCCGCCGCCACCAGCCGCCCCCGCGCCAGGCCGAGCACACGCGCCAGGGCCCACATCCGCGCGCGTCCCCGAGACGCGCCTTACGTCATCACTAAGCGCAGCGGCTTCAGAGGCCGCCCTCGCCACGTGATGAGGGAGAACCAATAAGAAGCCAGAAATTGCCCCCGGCCACCCGCCAATCAGGAGCCTCTCACGGGCTGGGCCGGGCCACCGTCCCCTATCACGTGACAGGGATTAACCAATCGGAACTGACGCAGTTCTTCTTCAGTCAGGGAGCGCTGCATAGCCACTAGCAACGCTGTAGCCAGCAACGCAGCCATGGCAACGCGGTAGCCAGCAAAGTGGGCCATAGCAACGCTGGTGCCTAGCAACGCGGTACCCAGCAGCTTGGGCCCTAGCAATGCAGCACCCAGCAACGTGGTACCCAACAATGTGGGACCTTGCAACGCAGCACCCTAGTAACAGGTAGCCAGAAACGAGAGCCCTAGACATGCAGTACCAAGGTCCCTCCAAAACAAATGACCCTGCGATTCTCAAGCCTCCTCCTCACCATTTCCCCCTGCTTACAAGCTCCTCTTCCATATGAGCCTCGTTCAGGGCCTGTTTACAAATATTAGATGATCCAGGCCACAGCTCTGTTTATTTTTGAGCTCTCTAAACCCACTCTGAAGTCTCTCGGGCTTTCTGTTTGCTTCAAAAAGAACTACTAAATTTTACTGTAGCCAGAGTACCTCAACATAAACAATCCTGATCATCAATATCCCTTTTCTTCTTTACTTCCAAAGGCAAACCTTATCTTTCTCTGTGCTTTGCTTTACAAACACTGCCTCCCTTTATTCTTCGTGCCAATGCTCTTCCCTTTCTTTACCAGTGTCCATGCAAGCACTTGGGGGACCTATCCAAACCTCCAGATCCTGCCACAGCTGTTTACATCTGTTCTGCCAGTCTTTCTTCAAATCTATAATTCACCATTTCTTCTTCTGACTCCCATCTCTTCACACAATAACTCAAATTAGCATGGTATTTTTTCCTGGTTTTCCCCACTTCTGGATGAAATAAAAGATTTGTTCCTTTGAATGGCAAAGCCTTTCTTCATGTACATTTTACATGTTACAGCCCTGCAGCCTAAAGCTCACTCACAGCCCTTGGCTCTGTTCCCTGTAGCCACATAGGAAGGGAAACATCAATTTAGATCTTAAATTGCTTTCCACTAAAAGTTGACATTTTCTAAAGATGAGCACTCTATCTGTGCATTCCTGCTCCCCTGCTGCATTGTTTCCTCCCTGTATCAATGATTTTCTGCTTAGATGAATTATCAGAAAGTATGAAAATACCTCTTTCTGTGTGTGCTTAATGCAATTTTTTTCACCTTTGGGATCACAAAAGCTTTTTTAGGGCTCTTACCAGCTGGCATGGGATTTCCAGCCAATGTTTCTTTAGTTGGTGAAATAACTAAGATGGTGTGTGGTATTTTTCATCAAATGATTCCTGGCAATTTTGTCCAACCTCGTTGGCTTGGTTTTGTGTGCACAGGCCAGCATTTAGAGCTGTGACTTCACTAAAATGCTGTAAAGTGACAAAACTGCCTGTAATAACAGTCTTACGAAGATTTCACAGGAAATAAATAAAAAACTCTGAATCTGATCTGAGGTTCATACTAATGGAATGATCTGAGGTTCATGCTAATGGAAGCGCACGACTGTCCTTTGCTGTTTCAGCTGGAATGTTGCCTGGGCAGCTTACATACTGGGGAGAAATTTCAAAGACTCATTCATGGTTCAGGAGGAAATGTCTTTTATTTTACAGTTTTGGTCCTTGTTTTGGGTGAGAGTGGCCCTAGCCAACAGATTTGTTGGCAGAAAAGCAGTGACATCCCAGAGTTTAGTCCCTATAGTACTTACAAAGTGAATGACTTGCGCATGTTGCCAACTTAATTCTTGCTGCCATTCAGATTTCCCTGGAAAACTATCTTTTAACTTATAGATAGGGTGCTTGATTAAACTGGGAAAGATCTTGGTTTCAAATTTTCAGTGTGGCCTTGCAAAAGTTTGAAATAGCTCTCTCTCTCAGAATTTCTGAATGCTAAAGCCATCCTCTGCTTCTCCAAGCCATCTGGAGTGGTACAATTGTGGTCTGCTGGCACACGGTTTGGGTGCACAGAGGCAGAAAGCTTTGCCTGGGTTGTGATGAGGACCAGGAATCACCCAGAGACATGAACTCTGCAGACAACATCTCTGTATTTCTCAAAGCCACTCACGTAGCACTACAGGGACTGACTGAAAATGGCTCATGCCCTTGGCACGCCAGAGGTCCTGTTCTGAACGGGGGCTGGGGTCCACGCAGGGCAGCGCCTGTGTGCAGTGCAGGGTGTCAGGAGCACACCCAACAGCACGCCGCTGTCTGACACCTTTGCAACATCCATCAGAGGTGCCCAACAATGGGCCAAGGGCTCCCTCATCTAACTGAGGCTGTGGAGATCAAAGCCTGCCTCCCAACCGGGGGAAGCCCAAGGGAGTCAGCAGTCTCCTGCCTGTGTGTTCTTCCAGCGCTCCTCGTGCCCCTGCGCTCAGTATGAGGCGTGTGGCCTGTCCCCGTGTCACCCTTCGCTCCCCCCTCCTGCACACAGTGCCCACGCTGATACAGGCAGCCTGCAAGTAACCACCAGTGATCCGGGAAGCCGCGGTCAGTCTGAACCCCTGCCGGGGAGGGGGGTGAAGCAGAGTACTGCTGCAGGAGCAAGTGTGTCTCCTGGAACAGGTCTCCCAACCCTTTGATAATAAACATTAAATTACAGTCTAATTTCTCCCAAATGCCTCATCTTTCCAGCCTGTGAAGATCACATACGGTAATCAGCCCCAGCTTGGAGAGTCATTATAAAATCAGCGCTGCCTCGGGGCTGTGAGGAAATGCACCCCATCTGGCCCACTGATACTTAAATAACACACAGTAATGCAGAGTTTGGTTAACTAATTCAGCTGAAGCGATAACATCAGCCATGCCGCAAGATAGATTTAAAATTAATATCCCAACAGATACCATGAACAGACAAGGGAGAATTATCTCTTGAGACTTTCCCAAGATGATACTGATGCTTCCATTTGTTTGCTGACAGAGACTGTATATTGTACTGATTACCCATTACCCCCTATAGTCTGGAGTTTTATTAGAAGAGCAGGTTTACATGTAGATTAAAGACAGCACGGGACAATATGGAGAGTTTAGGTGGGTCAGTGGCCCTTGTGAAATTTGTTGCTTGTAAAGATAACCAGTCTGGCCAAGGTAGGAAGCAAAATTAATGGAAAATAGAAGACCTTGAGGGCAAAGCAATAACCACAATATACTGGTCTCAGGCAAAGGGATTCTCCCAGAGGCACCAGGGAGCAGGAGAGGGCACTCTGAGGGACAGGTCTGTGCTGCATCACAAAGCTGTTACACGTCTTGCATATACAGAGACAGAGCAGAGAGAGCAGCAGGCATCATCCAGGTGTTACCAAAGTGAAGGTCAAGAAGCAACTTGATTATTTGCACGTGCACCTTCAGAGAGAGAAAACGCCAAGTACTAATGGGCCTTCTAACACGGTGTGAGTAGCATTAGCCGTGACCCAGTAGAGAGCAGAAGCATCTGGCTGCTTCTGTCCTAATGATTACGAATAAAACGTGGAGCATGAGGTATGCAGGGAAACAAGGCATTGTATGGAGGTCTGTGGGCACTAGCTGTGTTCTCTGACTGAGCTGACACAGGGATACCTGGAGCCTGAGCTCAGTTTAGCTCTTCCCTACCCTCTCTGGGGGAGAACAGCACTGCACTGCAGGATCCCAGCTTGCTGATGCTGTGGTGCTGCTCTGTAGGGCTCTTTATCCCACAGCAAACTTTGCCTGGGCTGTAACCAGAGCACTACAGAAGTATTTGCAAAAAAGGAAGTACACCCACAGAGAAAAGACCTAGACCAAGACACATACTCTTGCTGCAGCTTACAAACCGTGGAGTTAATCTGTGTGGCAGCAGGAGCCTGCCATGTGTTTGCTTTCCATGGGGAAGCCCACCCTGGTTACCCTGGTACCATGAGACCCCAACAAGGCTGGAGCTTCCCCACAGAAATGCTCTCCTCTGCCTATGTCCTGAGAAAGAGCCAACACACCATGAAGAGAATAGACTTTCCATATGACAGCAAACAAAAGAGGAATGACGTTAGAGCCGCAGTGTCACAAGCACCATCCTTGGAGCAAGCTGCCTGCCCACACAGTTTTCTATAGCTCTCAGAAGGGGCTGATATTATCCAATTACCCCTAAATCTTCTCCTCTAACATACCTTGACAGGGAATTACATGTGAGCAAAAGTTTCTGAGTGAACCTTGCTCCCTGTAAGACTTAGACTCCCTTCCGAGTAACAAGCGTAAAAATCCCCAAATCACCAGGTGCATTGCGGTGAGCCTGCAAAATGGGCTGCACAGGGCCATGGGAAAGCAGGCTCTCACAGAGGGTCCCTCTTGCTTTGCGTCACAACATGCAGGATCAAAACCTCAAAGTATTTTCCTTAAATCCTGGTGCAGTACTACGGTGGTGGATTTTACCAGCAAACCTGTTGGTTTTGAGTGATACAGTAACTGCAGTTATCAATGAAATGATATCAATGACAATCAATGATCAAGAACAGACAACTGAGGAATCCAGGAGGAGAAATCAATCTGACAGTGCTGATTTTGCCATAAACGTGGTACTTGAATGGAGGTAATTGATAGGATTACCCCAGGAGTGAACCTTCAGGTGGTTTATCCCTCAGATTAGTGGCATTTTGCTGAAAAAGCCTTGTTTCCCACCAACAAATAATAACAATACATGACAGAGGAGTGGGAAAATTCTCGAAAGGTGGCACAGGATATCACAGGCACTGCCTTAGCCAGTGAAACCTTCAAAAAGACAGAAAATAAAAAGGAAAAAATACAAGCAGCTAAGCAGGAAAGAGAAACAAATTCCTTAGGCCACAGAAATACTTCGATAATTTGATTTCAGGGAACGAACGGCAAGGTGTAACCCTGGGAGCTTCATTAAAGAAGAGTTTACATTTCTTATCTGTAATCTCACAGACCCCCTGGTCCTGTTTGTGCCAGAAGACCAGATGTATGGATATGTCTGCCCCCTGCAGAGGCTAATCTCCCTCCCACTCACCCTTGTTGGGGAGATATTACTTTCTGCTCTTTCAATGAAAGGAAGGCAAGTGCTCTGCACCCAGCTGCAGGGGCTCTTGATTATTTTCAATTCTGGCTGCCAAAGTATAAAGTTCATCAATTCCTGTTGTTTTGAGAAGGAATGGGGTCCTTCCCTGCAATTTACTCTCTGTCCTCTGTCCATGGCACATGAAAACCCAGCTGGCATCATCCAGCTGAATTCGTCGCTGGTTTTAAGTGAGTTAGATGAGGAGGAATACAAACCGCTTCCCCCTGCTACTGCAGGAGACGGGGCCCTTGGAAACGTGTTAACTGAGGCTTCACCCACCTGCCATGAAGCGCAGACTCTGTGGCACAGACCTGGGGGATGGGGACAGCATGCAGCATTTGAAAAACAGCGCTGTCAATTCTGTGTGTTGGTTATCACAGTCGTGTCCGTTAAATCAAGGCAGAGCACTGGAAAATGCCCTGTGCTCTCTGCTTTTTCAGGTCAAAACTTCATTTAACTGGGACCGAAGTGAACACTGTAGACTGCAGAGTGGAGGGAAAGCCTTTAGAGGGGCAGATAGTAGAAACTGGGTTGAGACCAGGAAATTGGCTGTAGAATCGATGCTAAGGAAATCCAAAGACCTGGAAATACGACAACACGTAGGCAGAACATGCAGGCAGCTTCAGCCTCACCAGACCTTCCTCCTCCTCCAGCCCCCTGCTGTCCAGTCCATCACCCTTGGGCTCCCTGTTCCTGGGTCCAGCCTTCCTTTTGTTAGCTTTTCCCTTGACAGTGTCAGGATGTGGCAAATTGCAAGCATAGAGAAAACAGCCCATGTCTCTGATTTAGGGGGATTTATTGCTGTGGTCTGCTTTTCTCTTCTCAAGACACGTCTGTACTTATTACTGCATGACCCAGGAGGTTGGTATTGTCCCACTGGAGGACTGATCTGGGTCCGATCACACTGTGCAGAGCCAGCACTGTGCCTATGTGACTAACTTCCAGCCCCAGGACCAAGCCTCGCCAAACTGAAGCCAGGCTGAGGGATGCTTCGGGCCAAGATTCCAATAGTGGGTAAGGTTCAGTCTGCTTCTGAGGCAAAAGGGGAGCTGGAGGTAGTGTGAAGAAACCTCTCACTCGCCTGGGCAGGGAGACTGCCTGATCTGCCCAAGGGCAGCCAGAAGGCTTCACAGCACAGCAAGGTGTCACAGACCAGACCGATGCCCAGCCACAGCACTGTCACCATCACCAGTGTGCCTCTGGGAAGCAGGCTGCATGCAGTTTTGGGAGACTGACCGAAGACCTGACGTATGTGCCCTTAGCTTAAATGCCAAGAGCCACAAAAGCCCCACCCGTGCTCCCAGAGCTTTCTGAAAGGGCCAGGTTGCAAGGGCCAGGACAAACTCAGCACGGGGACCTTCCCACGCGCTGCCCCATCACCTGCCAAGGACCAGCCCTGTGAGCGGTGGCCCGCACCTCCTCCTACAGCCGTACCCCGGCCAGCTTCTCCTCCCTGCCTGGGCTGTGCCTGGCTCGGGGACACCAGCCGGGCCGCCCGGAGCCACCGGCGCCGCCGTGGGGACGCACCGTGTCCCGGCGTGGGGCCGTGCCGAGGGCACCCGGCGCCCCTCGCCGCACCCGGGGGAGAAGCCCCGCGACCGGGGGAGCCCTCGGCGGCTCCGCGGGCTGCTCGTCCCCCCGGGAGCGGCGGGCGCCCGGTGCTGCGGGGCTGCCGCGCTCCGCCCGGCGGCAGAGGAGCGGTGCGGCGGGCGCGGCGGTGCCGAGGAGCGGTCCCGATCCTGCCCGGCCCCGCCGCCCCGGGACCGGCTCCTGCCCGGCCGGGGCCGCAGCCCAGCGCCCCTGCAGCAGCCCGGGCTCGGCCCTAGGTGGCACCGCGCTCCCGCCGGCACAGCCCCCGCCGGTCCGGGCAGCCGCCTGAGCCGCACCGCGCCCCCGCCAGCCGCCCCGTGCTGCCCCGCTCCCCCCGTGCTGACCCTGTACTGCCCCCCGTGCTGCCCCCCTGCTGCCCCCCTGCTGCCCCTGTGCTGCCCTGCTGCCCCCCGAGCTGCCCCATGCTGCTCTGTTCCCCCTTGGCTGCCCTGCTGCCCCCCGAGCTGCCCTGCCCTGCCCTCTTGCTGCCCCTGCCCCGCTGCCCTGCCCCACGCCCCTGCCTGGCGCTTGCTGCCGCTACAGGTTCAGCCCCACACCGAGACCCCACCGCTCCCTGCGGACACAGCACAGCGCTCCCACCCTCTGGCTGCTGCCCCCTGCCCTCGCCCGCACTGCTGCCCCGGTGCCACCTCTGGCACCCCTTGTGCAGATCCTGGTGTGGGGGCAGCTGCACAGGCAGGACCTCTGCCCCATGGGATTCCCTTCCCTGGAGCAGGTCCCCTCCAGTGCAGCCATTACGCTGCAGTCCAGAGGTCTGGGAGATGGGATGCTGCCTTGCCGAGTCTGGCACAACACCCAGGACCAGCTCCACCCCTCATCCTCACCCCTGGGCCAGCTCCGCTCCAGTCACAGCTTGGGCAGTCCAGGACCCCGAGTTGCTGCTGGATTTTCACCCAGTCGCCCATCCCAGGAACTACTACGGGGCCTGAAGCTGGTGCTTGGCTTGGGCAATCCCTCAACAGTTAAAGTGGGCCATGGAGAGCATCCATGGAGAGCATCCCCCATTCCCTCCCCCAGGGGACTGATCCCCAAGATCCTCCTGCCTTGGGGCTTCCTCCACTCTGAGTCTGCCTCGCTCCCCATCCTGCCGCTCCCCATCCTGCCCGCTCGCGTGGCTCATGCGCTGCAGGAGCAGATCCCCACAAAAGCAAATGCCCAGGATCTCTCTGGCTGCTACAGGGACAACCCACGGAGACATGCTGGGAGAGCAGGTCAGGCAGAGCAGGGCAGCTGGAGTGGGGCAGGGAAAGCAGGGCAGGGAGAGCAGGGCAGCTGGAGCGGGGCCATCCTGACTGCCCTGCTTCCTGGCCAGTGGGGCAGAACCAGCCCTGTTTTGCTCCTAGGTGGGCTTGGTGGTCCTGGACCCACATGCAGAGGGGGATGCCAGGATCCCACCTCTGCTCACAGCGGTGCCTATGTGCAAAGCTGCTTTCCCTCACTCCTTGTTGTCCAGTGAAACACACTGGGGAACAAGATACGCTTCAGCAGGAGGCTGACGGTTCACCCCTTGCCACAGAGCCCGTTTAACTCCATCCACCTCCTCTTTTACTTGTGGGCCTTCGTTGCTGGCACTTCTTCACCCTGATGGACAGCATTTGCACATGTTCTTATCCAGAACATGGGGCTTTGCAGCCACTTCTCTATTACTGTAATTTTAGCTCAGACACAACCAGAACTCCCACCCTGTCTGGGCGTCTCAATGCAGAAAACAAGACTAAACTATTTTGGGATGTTTTTCCCTTTTCCTCATACTTGGGTGCTTTCCCATGTGGCTAAGTCTTTGGAGCCTTGGGGAGGGTGAACCTGTTTTGCACACACACACACGAAAGCTGCCCCTGGACCTTTTGCACACTTTAACCCTCCGCTGACCATGGGCACCTCCCATGCGAGGCAGCTTCGCGCTCTGCTTGGTTTTCCAACCTAGAAAATGTATCCAGTGTCAGGGGATGAGCTGAGAGCACCACGGATGGGAACAAACGCCCAATCTCCATCTGCACCATCCTCTTTGTCACCTTGTCTGGTCACACCTTGCCAAGATGCCCAGAAAATTGCATGCTGCTGCCCTGTGGCAGGGTGGGGACATGGGTTTGGCTCCATTGGCCTGGCACATGTGAAAAAGAGCCTGAAAAATGCCCCTTCTCCTCCATCACTCCCATTTTAGTCCTTATTGCTTGGCACTCGCTAGGGAAAGGCCGGCACAGAGCCGAAGCGAAGTGCAAACCTTCCCCCCTCCTACCTCTGTCACAGCCAAGGGTCTCTCCATTGAAGTTTACTTAAAGGTCTAATAAAATTTCCAAACTGGAAAAATACTTTATGCGGAGGGTTTGCTTTGTTTAAAGGAAGAGGACCGTAAAGATAAAGCCTCGCCTGCCCGCTGCTCCCCTCCCGCTACCAGGGCGAGGGGCTGCAGCACAGCCCTTCCCACCCAGCCCGGCTGCGGACGGAGGAAGAGCTTGTTTTCCTAAAGAGAAGTTTGAAGATTAAAAGGGGGGAAAATCAGCCATTTGGAATCCTCTACTGACGCTGCAAATACCCTCGTTAATAGATATGTCTCGTTTTGTTACCTCATTTTAATTAATCATTAAACAAAGACAACTGCCAAATTTTGGCTCTGGCTCTGAGCCTACAACTGACTTGGAGCCCTTGAAAAATAGACTATTTATGGTGCCTGGGCTTAAAGCTTAAATTTCTTGTATAAACTTTACCCTTCCCAAGAATAGCGTGGGGAGTGCATTGCCGGCTGCATCTGTGGTGCCCCACACCCCGGGTCCTGAGCCCTGCGTGGTCTGCAGCAAGACCAGGCGGGAGTAGGGTCCCTCTGGCTACTGACAGCTCCATCTCGCTGCAGAGAAGTTCCAGGGGGTCCCTCAGACAGGTGCTGTCCATGCACGGGCAGGTGCCCTCAGCACAGGACGTGCCCAGTTCCCATTGCCAAGCGAGAGCGCTGGACTTTGGGCTGAGTGTCCTGATGCACAGTGTCCCTGCATCCCCCAGGGATGGCTGGGTGTCTAAAGAAGTATTTGTACATCCCAGAAAAGGCAGGGTATGGGGGTGAATAAGACTATATGGCCATGACTTCTGCTTCCAGCCCTGCCACTGCCTGCACAGGACGGAGGTTCCCATCACTGCTTCATATATACACCCGACACCAGAGCTCCTGGAGTCTGCGCTGTAGTGGCCAGAGCTGTTGAGGCTGCCCACAGCAGGGACCCAGGGCTCCTGTGTCTTCCTTTGGATGGTGGCTTGGGGTTCCACAGACACTAAAAGGTCATTTTTATTCCTTCACACTT
Organism: Falco naumanni; assembly: GCF_017639655.2. Taxonomy (NCBI): domain Eukaryota; kingdom Metazoa; phylum Chordata; class Aves; order Falconiformes; family Falconidae; genus Falco; species Falco naumanni. The sequence goes on from NC_054054.1 coordinate 117,688,212, forward strand.
TTCTTCTTTTTTTTTTTTTTTTTTTTTTTCTTTTTCTTGTTTAGAGTATCTTGGGGACAGGCTGCAGCCCGGCCTCCCCCATCCTCTCCCATGGCAGGCAGGGAGGGAGCTTTCTTGGTGGGCTGGGGCTTGGTGCAGCCCAGCAGGAGGGCACGGCAGCGCAGGAGAAGCAGCCCCAGCACAGACTTCTGGCTGGCCGACTCATCCAGCCGCCTGTGCCGGGTGATGCTTGGGGGGCATGTAGTTTGAAGCAGGGCCTGGGGCCTTTGGGTGGTATGTGCCCTGGTGTGCTGTTGCAGAGCATCCTGCTGCAGAGCTCGCACTGTCCTGGGCTCCTGGCCTCATGTGAGTGCCTACACATGCACACACCCCACCCATGCACACACAGCCCAGAATCTGATGCGAATCGATCCAGCACCTTGTGTAGTGTCACACAGACAGCATCACCCTGAGACCTCCCTCCTTGCACACATGCAAGACTGAAATAAATGCCAAGGAACTCAGGGCTGTCTGCTCCAAGGCCGAGCCGTGCTGTGCCATGCTCGGCATCCCAGCAGTTACCTCAGCACTTCACACTAGCACTGGTGTCCTGGTTTTGGGTAGTTCCCCTACAGCAGCACTGGTAGGTCCTGTGCTTTGTTGGTGGGGCAATACCACAGCCCACCAGCCCTTTGTGGGATCTTGACCACTGCAAGCTCCCTGGATGCTGGGCTGAGGATGTGAATAAGATGACGTGCCAAGACGATCAATGAACAGGGGTGCCTGCGGCATGCGTCTGCCTATGCATGGGACACAGAATCAGGCAGGGTGCAGGACAAAGGGCATTCAACCCTCCCAGCACCTCAGGAGCAGCTAAGATGTAAGGGCTGCGAGCAAAAGTCACCCTGCACAGTTGCTGGCTGCATCCCAGAGCCGGGCTGAGAGCACACACCATGCAAGGGTGGTGTTTCCCACGCAGCTGCCCTGACACAGAGCGTGGCCAGGGCTGAGTCCCACGGCCACGGGGCCGTCTCGCCAGCCGATCGGGAGTGTGGCTGACTGCAGCCGGCACTGGGATCCACACCGGCTCTTGCTGACCTGCTCCTCCTGCCCTGGAGAGGGAACAGGGCCAGGCTGCAGGACAAACTCCTCCAGCTGTGGCCCAGAACCCGCAGCTCATATTTCACCCAGCTCACAGCTCTCCCACACGGTGACACCAAACGCGTGTCACACACACTAGAGGCACAGGCTGACGGCCCCCCTCCCGCCCACACAGCCTCAGCCCCTGATCCTCCAGCCTCTGCCCTCCATCTCCCCGCCTCAATAGCTAAAATAAACTGTCTGATACACAGCCGGCATGGTGCTGGGAGGCTGAAGCTGGATGGAAACCCAGCGAGGCATGTGCAGTGCCAGATACTCCAGGTCATGTCCCCACCTGCCTGGATCCAGGATGCTGCCTGATCCAACCTTGGCATCCCGCTTCCCCCTGGCAAACCCTCGGGACACCCCATCTTGAGCAAAGCCTGAGCACCCAGGAGTGTGTGCAGCCACGCCACTGCTGCGCTGCCGCAGCCCGTGGAGGATTGCAGCACCCATTGCAGCACCCATGGGCAGACGGGAAGGGCAGCTGTGTGGTGCGGGCAGCAAATGCCACCATGCACCCGTGCCGGCTGCTCACATGCTCCCACAAGATTGCCAATGGAGGCAACCCAAGCTGTCCGCTGGCAGCACGGCCACACCACCTCCATGCCACCTGTTGATGACACCATGCCATCAACCCACTCATTGCCATGGGCTGCACGGCCTGGAGGACGGAGGTGAGCCCCTCTGCTGTGGGATGCTACCAGCTCACGACACCGATGGAATAAACTCACCACATGTGGAAACTCATCCTCTGGCCCATGGTGTTAACCAGCTGCTGGCCATGCGGGTGGCCCTGCTGCACAGCCAGCACACAGGTGTCCCTCTGAAAGCTGCTGTGAAATGGATCCATCACCCTCCAGAGCTCCCTCTCCTCCCCTCAGCCTGGCCTGGCTGCCCACACTGGACCAGGGCTCTGGTGTTACTGCAGGGCCGTCCTGCCCCACCTGAGCTCTTGTGGCAAAACTAGTTGAAGACCTTCCAGCATGAAGACTTTCCAGTGGAAACTCAAATGTCCCCTTTCAGCAGTGACAGCATGGACAGTAGGTGTCTTGAAAGAAAGCTCAGAGAAGTGTGAGTTGTTCCACTGCCTGCTGTGGACTGTTAACTCTGAACCCTAATGATGACAGCCTATATAACACCACAGGTACTATGCAGCACATTAGTACAGAAACACCTCTCCACCTCAGAAGTGTTGCTGTTTCTCTTTGTGTCTCTGCTCTAAAAACCCTGTGCTCCTAAAGGACACTTCTTGGACTGTAGCTGTGCTTTGTCCAAACATACTACAGGCAGACCTGAGCCAGGCAGAGCGTCTAGGTGGGATATTAATTTCCACAGGGACCACCATGCCCATTAGATTATTGATGAAGGCCCTTTTAGGTCTCTGGCTTCAGCCTCTCCTAGATCAGAAGCTGCTTTGCCAAGAGGGCTCTGCTTACAGGCTGCCACGTAAACAAACCTGGTGGGAGCCAAAGATTTATGGAAGAGCTGGAGAAGGGCTGGGGGAGATCCCCCCGCTACACACGTCTGCTTGGCCCACGACTTCTGCACAGACCAGAGAGACGTACGTGTTTGTTAGTATGAACAGCAGGTTCGCTGGCGGGTGAGTTTACAGCGAGATGTATATAAATAAACAGAAGAAAAAGGACTTTCCCTGCACAGAGGGGCAGCACCCTGCCTGCCTGGGGAAGGCTGCCCTTGGGCTGGTGCCGGTTGGATGAAGGGGTTTCTTCAAGGGAGCTACCTGTTGGTGTCAAAAAACCTGCAGTATTATTTATTTTTTTTTTGAAGGGTGGAAGCTGGGGAGGGGGTGTGTGGGCGGAAACTGCCACCAGCACTGTCCCCAGCACACAGCACAGTGGTGGCATCCGTGGGGCACTGGTGGGTGGACGTCATTCTGCTCTTGATCCATTAGGAGAAAGCACCAGGGAGAAGATTTGTAGGGCAGAGGCAGAAAAGGCACAGGGAGCACAGGCAGGGAACCTTGGGGCTGTGTAGATGGGGAAAAGAGGAACACCCTGAGCAGAGACACTGCCTCTGGGACTGCTCCTGTGCTCGGCAAACAGTATTTAGCCCAAGTGATGAAGGCTGCACCTGGGAAGACCCTCTCTCCCTCCAGGTTCCCTTCACAGCAGCAAGAGCCTGCAAACCTTCAGCCAGGGATCAAAAGGGAAAGAGTCGATTTAAGGGACAGTAAAGAATTATAGGCTGCACTGGCAGAACTTAGCTCAGCTCAGCTGAGCAGGATGGGCTAGGCTAGGGGGTTTGATGACCCGAAAAGGGGAGTTGATAGGTGGGAAAGCAATATTTTTAGGGCTTCAATGCATAGGTGAAATCGTAAGGCATTCAGTTCATACATCACTCCCAAGGACCAAATCTAGAGAAATCAAGTTCTTTGGGACCCTCTGACACAGCAAACATGAAGCAGAGCAGCTCCGTTCCCAAGGTGAGGCCGTGTCCCTGGCATGCAGGACAGGGTCTGTGAGCACCCCTTTCCCCTTCCCCAGCCAGTGCTGCTCCCCAAAACTGCCTCCGGTACCCCCTGACCCGGTGCTTCTGTGAGCCTGAGGGTGCTGAGGCTGTGCGTGTCCCACAGCGGTGGGGAAAGAGAAGAAGGACTTGGGGTGCCCTGCGCACCGGACCTGCCTGTCGAGGGAGCCCTCGGTGCCCGTTACCCCCGTCGCCACGAGTGTCCCGGGGGTCGGAGCTGTGTCGCACGCTGTGAAGGGCGCGCAGCGCCGCCAGCCCCGGGCCCCCCGGGGGTACCCGGCCCCCGCCTCCCCCCCGGGCGGGCTGTCGGGCAGGGGCTGGCCCCAACCCGCGCATCTCCGGGCCGGGGTCCCTGCCCGGCTCCCCGCTGCGGGGGCAGGACCCCTCCAGCCGCCCCCACTCCCCGCTCCGGTGCGGGGACACCGGCGGAGGTGCGGGGCCGAGCGCGGGGGGCTGTGCCTGGGGCAGGAGGGGGCAGCCGCCCGGTGCAGCCGCCAGCCCTGCGCTCCTGGCCGCCGTACGGCGGGGCCGGGGAGGGGGCGGGGGCGGGGAGGGGGGGGGCAGGGCGGGCTGCCGCGGGGTGGGGGGGCAGGAGCCGCTGCCCACCGCCCACAGCCCCGGAGCTCGGGCCCGGCCCGGGAGCCCCGCAGCGCTGGCTCAGGGCGGGACGGGGACGGGCGGCCAAGGCAGGTGGAGGGGGCGGCGGGGCAGACCCGCACCGCACCGCACCGCCGCCCCAGCCCGGGCAGGGCAGGGCAGGCTCCTCCTCTTCCTTAACTCTTGCGGGGGCCAGAGCAGAGCCCGCCGCCCTGGGCTGCAGCCGGGGGGGCCGCTTGGCGCCGGGCAGCCCCCGGGCTCCGCGCTGGGGCCGCCCCCCCCCCTCCCCTCGGGCACAAGGCGGGGCCGCCCGCAGCGCCCCCCCCCCCCCCCCCCCCCCGCCCGCAGCCCGGCTCCGCTCGCCCCCCGCGGCGATGCCCACCCCGCCCCGCACCTGCGGCCGGAGCCCGGCAAGGTGAGGGACCCCCGGCACAGCCCCCACACGCCCACCCGGCCAGCCCGGCCTCCCTCCTGCTCCGCGGGCTGCAAGAAGTTAATTTATTTTTGGAAAAGCAGCTCTCAGAGTTTGTCTAATTCCACCCGCACCAGCTCCTTTCACTCTATTTTAAACCAGTTCTTACTGTGCTTCAAGTTTATAAAAAACAATCCCTGCTCCCTGATAAAAGCAGCCTTAATCTGCGGAGAAAGCAAGGAGTCAAAAAAGCAGCATCTCCTCCAGGACACTCTAGCTCAGCCGAAAAGTTTGCAGGTAATTTAAGTTTCCTACTTTACGTCTTTCTGTTCTTCCAGCTGCTTTCTCACCTGCGTGTTGGGTTATGTTGACACACGGCACCTACGTGCTGCAGCATCTCCAGGGAGATGGAGCACGGCCAGGCATGGCTGGTACCGGCTGCTCCTCCGGGGTTATTGGTGGGGCCTGGGTGGCTGCTGGCCCCTGGCACACCGGGACGATGCGCAGCCCGACAGGAGCGCGGCGCTTGTTCGGGAGCTGGCACAAGGTGCATTTAGCACATGGGGAGCTGGCCTTCCTGGAGAGGCTGGCAGGGGAACTTGGAGAGGATGCGGCGGCTGCCTTTGTGGAGGGAGGACGATGGTGAAGGGCCATGTGAGGCTCCCAAAGGCTCTTGCTTTGCTGCAGCCATGTGGAGGCTGCTCTGATGGTTACTCTAATCCCTCCACCACAGCCAGTGCAGAGGGTGTCCCTCCCAGCCAGTCAAGCTGTGGGATGGCAGCCTGCTTTTACTCGTCTTGCTCCTGCTTTGTCAGGAGGACTGTCTCACAGCTCCGTTAACTGTGGAGGGTCATTCTGGTTGCACCAAGTGCTCAGCCGTTTAATGCAACTTCTCCGTGACTCACCAATGCAACCCACAAAAACTGTTTAGAAAAAGTTCCCGGCATCGCTCACGCTCAGAAATCCAGGGCATTTATGGACCGCTTTGTTTCTTTTAAACGAACGCATTGCAAAATGCCACCAGTCATAAACTACTGATGTCATTTGTTGAGCTCTAAAGCACTTGGGGGAGGTTTTGTCAGCTTTGTGCAGGGCTTTCTGGTGTTTCAGGGTTAATACTTCCGAAAGCACCGCCTTGGCAGCCGCAAAACCCTTACATTTCCAGCAAGGTCGGACTGTTCGGGAGTGGGAAGGGTGGCAGCGGCCACCAGGACAGGGCTGTGCCGCTTCCCTCTCCTCCTGGAGACCCAGTGCTGCCCACGGGTGACCTCTCTCCTCAGCCGAGCGGCCCTCGGGGCATGTACATGTGTTTTTTGAAAAGCGATGAGGGTTCAGGTTTCAGCGCTGTGCATTACAACTGCTGCTTTGCCCAGATCGGCTTATTTGACTTTTACTTTTTGCCTGTTGGTGAAACACACATCATTTCAGCTGTGAGTGGGGAAAAAAAACAACCACCAGAAGGCAGGAAAATTAAAGTTGCGGGGTTTTTTTTTGGAATGCGTGACCTGATCTCTCCTATAAATGTCACTTTTCAGATGACCTGAGGGACAGCAGAAGTCGGTGACCCCACGTCCACCTCTCTGATGCTGCTCTCTGTGGTGCTGCCCCTGTGTTTTGGTGGTCCAGCATGCAGGGGAAGGCAAATGTGGTTGTTGTGTGGAGTGTACAGGCTAAAAATAGTTTCCCCCTCGTGCTCCATCTGAATGGGCAGTCACATATGACTGTACATGGATTTGTCTGATAGTCCTGTTTCAGTGTAAGAGACAAAATATCTTAGTTATGGCTTTGTTCTTCAGCTAACAATGGGTAGCTAAAAATATCTTTGTTCCACTCAATAAAGTTCTCTCAAGGGGAGACACTAACGTTACATTTTTGCCAAATCTGTGCAAAACGCAGCCAAAGAAAATGCACATTTTTGCCAACAACTTTTCATAAAGCATGTAACTAGCAGAAAACTCCATACTGTTCTGTGAGCAGGGCTGCACTGTCTGCTGTGCACAGCATCCCCGGGCTCCTGGCTGCCCTGCTCCCGGGAGCATCTGAGGAGGACGAGGCACATGGCCTCCTCCCCATCCTACTCCTACTCCTCCTCCCTGCAGTTCCAGCTGTACCACAAGCCACCAGCACATTTGGGCTCGGTGGGCACAAGGTGATGCGCTGCTGCCTGTTCGTGCCTGGCAGGGGGAGATTGCCCCGTCACTGCCAGTGGCAGCTGGTTGGTGGTCGCTGTGGTCTTGCTCCAGTTCCCTTATTTCCCGTTTTATGGCAGCCAGGACTGGAGGCCGGCCAAGCCGGCCCAATCCCGCTGTGCAGGCGCTGCGCTCGTGTTAAAAGCCTGGCATGGCTGCTGCAACGCACTCACAGCCTGACAGCCAAGAGGAAACCAGCAGAGCCCACACTGAGCTGGCACGGTCCCCATGGAGAGGAAGGAGATGGGTTCTCCTGTGCTCACCCCCTTCTCCAAATAAAATCACCACCTCCCTGCTGCTGCCACCCTGGTCCCCCCCCAGTGCCTTCCCTCCAGCAGCAGCCCTGCACGGGTGGTTACTGCTCCCAGAAAGGGTCAGGGAGGCAGGAGAGCCAGTCCCATCCCTGATGTCTGTGGAGGCCAGCATGTTCCTTGGGGAATGGCTCCTGCGCTCCCTTGCCTTGCAGCCATGGGCAGAGCAGATCTGGGTGACCCCAGCTGAGAAAGGAGCCCTTTCCATATCAAAGCTGTTTTGGATGAGTAAGAAGCCACACGGTTTGCAAGAGGCACTTTGTTTTCTCATTTATAAGGACCCAGGCTCAGCTGGAGCTCACTTTGTTTTAGGGCTGGAGAGCTGCCCACCAGGTGCTTGCTGAGTGGGACCAAATCTTGGCTTAGCTTTGCCCATCATCAGGAAAAGAGGCTGAGCTTCTTCTGCCTTCCCTAGTACTGCAGTTTTCTGGCTGCAAATCACTCTTGTAGCTCTTCTTTGAACCTGTTCCCATTTTCCAGCACCCCTCCTTGTTGTAGGCACAACAACCAGTCATGGTCTCCCTAATTCTGGATGTCTCTATCTGTGCTAGATTTGCTCTCCAAGCCACGGTGCCAGGTCCAGGGCTCCTACTCAATCAGTTGTCACTGTGCCCTTTCCTGCAACCTTGTCGCATTGCTGCTTTTGTCCAGGGTCACTCTGTTTTGCAGGTGGCCACGTTAAACCTCATTGGCATTCAGGTAGGGACATTTCGGCAGAACAGAGAAGGTTGGTGGGTTATGGCAGAAGCGGTCCCCTGTGCCAAGACTTGCGGGGCTGGTTTGGTGCTGGTGAGCAGCTGAGGTTACTGATGGAGGAGGGATACAGGCCAGGGGGACACTGAGTGGCTCTTCCACATGTCACAGCTGGAGCAAATCGTCCTTCTGCCTGGCAATTATCTTGCTCCTTCACCACCCCTGCTGTGGGGGGCCTGTCGCCTGCTTGAAATGCTAAGCTCCAGAGGTGGGCTGCCTGCCCCGGGTGGACAGCTGCATCTTTTGGGAAGAAAACGCTGCCTGATGTGATTCATGCAGTGTTTGCTGCTGCAGTATTCCTAGAATGTACCTGCTTTATTTCTTGGCCTTCTTGACTGCTATTGGAGGGGAGCTAAGTTAAAGTACTGGGTATTAGCTGGCAAAGAGATCCAGCTGCTGCCATTGGGTTCAGGGTCTGCATGCAGCCCATGGGGGAGGTACCTTGGACCAGGGGTGCAAACACAGGACAGAGGTCCCCAAGCTGAAGGGCAGGAACCTGCTGGGATGTTGCTGTGCCAGATGTGACACATTTGTGACAGGGTTGTAAGTTCCAAGAGGATGCCAGTGAGCTGATAGCTGGGAAGGCGAAAAGAGCACACTGGGTCATGGTGTCCAGCTCCTTACTGTTTGGAAGGCTTGCGGTAGCATTGTTGTGGTGAGGCACAAGCAGGACCTTTCTGGTAGAGGACAGGAGGCAAGTTCATAATTTTTCTGGCTGAGATGACACAAGGATGGCAGATTCCCCTGCTAAGTCTGCAGAGCCTGATCCTTCAACCTGTGTCTCCTGTAGAGGCACCTGTTTTGAGATTGCCCAAATAAATCACACATGAGCTCCAAGGGTGGTATGGGCGCTGGGCACTGAAGTCCAGGAGTGTGATCCTAAGCATTCCTCCCAAGTCGTTGTGGCTCCAGGTGCCTACAGCCAGCAGGTAGGGCTGTTGCCATCTCTGTGATGGCCCATCTTTCATTCACTTGACTATAGGGGTCTCATCTGCCCCCTGCTTCCCAGGTGAGTCTTTTCATCTGCTGCTTGCTTTGAAGCAGGGACAGCCATTCTGCAACCAGGAGTGCTCGTTTCATGGACAGGCAGGGAGGAGGACCCTACATACTTGTCCTTTCTGAGCCAGCCCTTAGCTGGTTTTCAGTCCCAGAGACAACAGTGCAAGGAGTGCAATCAGGGGAGGCAAGGGGAAAGGTTGTGGCCATGTCCACGCACTGATACATGGGTGGGGGAGCAGTATGGCAGACCTTGCCCAGTCTACACCTATGGCCAACTGCCAGGACGTGGGGGCTTCTGGCTTCCAGGGGCAGCTGTGGACATGGGCCATCATACATGGGACTGGCTCATCCAGTCAGGATGGCCTTCCTGTCACCAGAGGATACTCCTTTGGGATCTTCTAGCAAAGTGTTTGCATCTGTGTGGCCCCAAGATGGGATCCCATGACTAAGCATTTATGCATGTGGCCTCACCATGACCTGCTGTGGTTATCTCCTGTCTTACCAGCTGGCGTGGCTCATCAGGTGCTAATGATTTAGTTTAAACTGTGAGGTAATTTCTGAGAACCTCAGGTGGGACCATTCTGTCGGAATCTTCCAGGTTGGGCTGTCTGTGTGGCACATGCGGCTTCCTGGTCAGCACACTCCTCTTCCTGGGTTCACGCAGCCCATCCTGCTCTCAGGATTGTCCCTTTCCACACATTGGTCCTTGGCATGTGATGCTGAAGCCAGAACAGCCGGTGAAGTGACCTTCCTGATTCTCTGGACACTGCACCTGGGACCGGCCTATGTCCATCGTGCAACAAGTCCCAGGCATGCAGCAGCCACCAGCTCGGTGCTGTGGGCATTGTCCTGGAGAGTGCACCAGGGCAGGGGACATAAGTCCACCTTTTCTGACTCATGTTGATTTATGTCCTAACCTCAAGCCAAAAATACACCCTGCTTGCACAGGCACTGTTGGAACAGATGCAGAAGGCTTATCAGCTGGCCCCAGGGACTTCCTGGCTCTGGACCTCATCGTGAGGGTGTGACAGCCACGAGTACCTTGAGGAATGGAGCCGTGCCCTCCCTCCGAGCATGGAGGTGTGGGGTCTGCTGCCTCTCCTGCAAGGATGACGGTGGGACTCCGCAGCACATGCTGTGGGTAAAGCATCCCCCCTACAGACAGAGCTCTGCCTGATGGAGAACAGCCAACTTCCCAGGCAGCTCGTTTTTGCCAGGATATTTGCCCATCTACCAGCACACTGTGCAATGTGACTCCTGGTGTAAAGCGACAGGGCATCCTTGGAGGGCTGCAGATGTGTGATGAAGGACCAATAGATGCCTTTGCAGAGCTGGGAAGGAGTTAAATGAACTAAAATGAAATCCAGGCAAAAGTGAAAGGGCTTTTCCACCCACCCCTCATGCTGACCAGGGACTAGCCCCAGCCTCCACCAGCTCCTGCTTTTTTCTGGGTCTGTCCCAGCACTGCACAGTGCAGGTAGCAGGAGACCTTGGGGTGCCAAGAGCTGCTCTTTGGGAGCAACAGGGCAGATGTGGGACCTGTGACAGCTCTGTGCTGACCCCATTCTGACACTTGGCAGTGTTGCCAGCGCTGAGCATGAGCCCAGGGAGGTTCCTCATGGTCTGTCCCTGTGGGCTCTGCTCAGGAAGGAGGACCTCATGTTGGCACTGTGTATCTCAGTGAGCATCATCCAGCCCACAGGCAGGCTCTGACCTCTAATGGGGAAGACTGCCCCTGTCTTTCTGCGTGTTAGCAGTATGACTGGTGTCCGGTCTGTGTGATATTCTCCATTCCCAGTAAATAACTCTCCATTCCCAGTAAATATCTAGGGCACACCCGTGAACTCACTATACACTTGCTTAAGTCAGGCTTTTGCACCCTGCAATGCTGCCTTTGTAACATCCCTCTCGCCCTGTCAGAGCTCATGCACAGCCATTGCTGCTCTCTCTGTTGTCATTAGTGTGGGCTCAGGGTCCCTCTCTTCCCTGTGCCACTGCCCAACCTTGTCCCAGCCCTGCATACTGTGGGTGCTGGGGTGCTGCTGGTTTCCCATGGCTCTGCCCTGGGAAAGGCTGAGCAAAGACAGGACCTGCAGAAACCCACGGTGTTTCACTCTGGCTTTCTCTGCTTTGGTTCTCCCATTTCCCCCAGTAGGGTGCCAACAGTGCCAGCCACGCTGCCCACGGACTGTCCTGCAGCAAAGCTGTCCCTGACACCTCAGAGCTGTCATCCAAGTGCAGCAGCTCACACCTAGTTTCTGTGTCTCCCTGGACCAGTCCCCTGGGCTTTCTTCTTTCTTGTAGTCCTCCAAGCCCATTAAATGCAGAGCTGCTTTCATTCTTTATGTTATTTTTCAGCCTTGCCAAGGCCAATTTGTCCCCGCATGCTGCTATAGCCAGCAGAGGGGAAGAAAACAAAGTGGCTGTGGCCTACTGGGGAGGACAGTTTGCCATTCTCTCATTCAGAAAGGCTTCTCTGCTCTTAGGATGAGTTTGCGAGCAACAGGATGATGCTGTTCCCACAGTGCATTACATCACTCCCAAACTGACTGAGTTTTGCAACTTTCCTGCATTTCTAGAAGCTAAATTACTGCTGAGGTAGGGCAAATGATCAGGAAATTGGGCTGAGCATCTTGCTGTAGGAGCCAGTTTTAAGGCATTCCTACAGGGACTTGCTGAAATGCAGAGGGACCCGGGGATGAAAGAACTGAAGAGAGCACATGGACCCAATTGGATGCGGATCCAGATCCAGCACATGTCTGTGCGTGATGTTCCCTATCTGCACTGCAGGCTAATGCAATAAATCAAAGTGGATCACTAGGAGAAGGCCTGTCAGAGCAGGTCATTTCGCAGGGCTTTGACATCGGCCAGCCAGCTGCTGGACGGGGCATATGGAGTTTGTTTAACTACCAGCAGCAGCACGTATTGCCTTGGGTCCAACAGCTTGTTTTGCAGTGCAAGTAACAATAAAATGCATTTGCAGTTGACGGAGGGTTGCGATGCCATGTGGGATTTGCTCTCAGCTCAGGAAATGTTCCTGGGAAAGTCTTTTCTCTCCCAGTGTAAGAAGAAGAGACTCAACTCATTTCTGAAGTGGGACGATGAATAATAACTCTCCAGAGATGTGGCAAATGCTGCAAAACAGCCTCACATAGCTGTGAGCCCCAGCTCAAAGGACCCCGCTGCGTTCTGTCCCTGGAAAACTCACAGGGTCTTATTTCTGCTCAACAAACAGCACGTAGGCATCCCCACCAGTGGCTGTCATCACCACCCTGAGGAGCCGTCCCGGCATGCCGTACGGAGTCCCCGGGCTCAAGGCTGACAAACTGCTCCCTCCCCGGAGATCGCCTCTCTCTGCCGCACCAGCGCGCCTGTCCCTGCGCCACACGGGCTTCCCCTCGTTGGGTGTTTCTGTGGTGGCCCGGCAAAGGGCAGGATGGTTGCAAATACCTTTTGGAGTGCGGAGCTGCTGTCAGCACGGCCAGGCCTGCTGCTGCCTCCAGCCTCACTGCTGAGCAGCGTTCAAGTGCCAGAAATGGTCCTTTAGGTGGTGTTTGAGCTTGGTAATTTCTGTGCCACTGCTTACACAAACCCTGTCACTGCTCTCTGCCCTCTTTGTTCCTCTGGGGCTTTTCTGTAAGTGGCTCCAGGCATGTGTCCCACCAGGCTCCAGCATGCATCCCCACCCCACTGCAGTCCCTTCCTGCAGGAGAAGTTTCCTCTTCTCTTTAGCAGTGTAATCAAAGTAGGTGTGAAGAAGGTGTGTGACTCCTCTCTCTCCATCAATGCAGCAGTTTCAGGGCCCTCCTAGCAGGGACTCTCATGTCCACATGGTGCCCAGTGCCATGGGGCCACCAGGGTCCTCCCAGGGCCCAAGAGGTTGGATAATGTTGCTGCAGGGGACTCTGCATCATCCCAGAGGTCTGTCCTGCTGTCCTGCTTCACCTTCAGGAGTGTGCGATAGTGAAAGGTAGACACACAGCCTTTCACAAGGGCTCCTAAACACCCTCCTTAGCTCAGTTTGAACAAGAAGGATACCAAAAATATTTATCTCAAGCAGCAGGGCCAGCACTGGTTTCCTCCTGAGGAAACCCTGCTACTCCAGAGCCCGCCCCGGGACTGCAGAGCCATGGGGAACAGCAGAGGCAGAAGGCTGGGCAGCAGTGGTGCCCCACGACTGCTGCCTCAAGATGTGTCTTTCTAGACTGCTGTCCCCCCTCTGAGACACCTCCTACCAATCTTGACTTGGATGAGGCATCCACAGGCTCCTGAGTCCAAGTGTCTGGCTCACGTGGGCTGAGCACAGGGAGCAGCCAGGGTTGAAGGGTGGAGACGTCCTGGACACGGCATGATCAGGGCACCTGAGAAGAGGGGCAGGGCTGTCATTTGGGACCACAGCAGATGGTTTTCTGATGGGGGAAGGTGCATTTGGCTCAGCCCTGGGTGCAGGAGGCGACCTGCCACTGCAAGGGGAGCGCTGCTGTTACTACAGCACAGGGGACCTGTTAAAGCCGGGACATAAGGAGTGCGCTGAGCACTGGTGCTCACAGTGGTTAACCCACAGCACACTTGCCAGGCCTAGAGGAAGAGATAAGGGATGTCTAAGCGCAGAGTGGGAGTCAGCAGCTCTTTGGATGTGCCAAGAGCCCTGGTTTTGTACTCTGTAGCTGTACAGCAGTCTTGACAATAAGCCCATGCAGGCACTTCTGTTGGGGATTTTCACCCGTACAGCGCACTCGGTGGTATCTGCTCCCCTGCACTGCCTTCTCTGGGGCCATCTGACTGCAGCACGCACGCTCTGGCTGCCCAGCTCCCCAGCCATTTGTCACTGAGAAATTTAACTTTCTGAAGTCTGCAAGCTTGCTAAGAATAAACTTAATAAATTAGTGAGCATATTTAAAGTGCACCACTGCTCGCTGATCTGGCATTTTAATCTACTTGTGAAGCTATCCAGAGTGTTTGCTCAGCGTGTGGCCAAGTTCTGAAATATTTGCATGCTGCTATTGTCAGTACATCTTCTGACCCTTTGCAAAAGGATGGCAGGAAGAGTGAATTTATAAGAATCTTCCACTGGCGAAGGTAGCGGAGTTGGTCCTGCTAGCACACTCAGTAGAATTATCTCCCTGAGATCATCTTCGCCTGTTATTCCGATCTGGTGGATGAGATACTATTAAACAATGCAGCTGTGTTTTATGTTCTCCAGGGCTACATATCCTCTGCAGTGACACACATTCTTTGCAGGTCAGTTGTAAAACATGTTTGATGTTGGCATACAGGCAGCCGGAGCAAACCAAAGCCACTCCTCCCACTTGGGAATGATGGCAATCGGAACCGCAGGGTAGCCTGGCCTCTGCCCTGCTAGGGCAAGCAGCGCCCTGCCTGTCTCCTGCCTGCCTCTTCCCAGTGGCTGCAGGCAGGTGGGCAGTGGGAAGAGGGGACCCGTGCAAGCCAGATGATGGCCAAGCAGCTGTGTGCAGGGCTCCGGGAGCTGGTTCTCCTCGCCTCATCCTCTGCCTTCTTGCAACAGGGTGGATAGTGGCCTCTCCGTGGGCTGGCTTTTCTGCCAACCCCCTTCTTCCAGCAGCTTGTGAGGGTCCCAGATCCCTGATAAAATGGAGCAAGAAGCCCTTGGCTATCTGTAGCCATGGTTGTGCTTTTTTTTGAGACCATGTCCATGCTCTGGTCTGCACAAGGTATATGCTCTGGCTCTGCAGTCCTTACAGACCTCCTGGAGCTGCCTTCCCTGTGAGCAGGATGCAGAGGTTGCCAGCTCCTGGGCAGAGCCACCATCCTCCTGACTCCAAGGCACTGAAGATGCTTCAGAGTTTCTCAGGGTAGAGCCGTGCAGGGAATCGGGAGTCCCTGGCCACTCTCACTGCACAGAAGCTGGCATTTTTAGGTAGTGGATTCCCTGCCCTTATTTAGACACCTGCTTAGTGCAAGACAAATTGCTTCCTAACCACCGCTGACCATCAAGGCTGAGCCTGCTCACCCAGGTGTGGAGGGTGACCGAGCAGTCTGGCCCCAGGACAGGACATCTCAGATCCTTGTCAGTTTTGAGAGGTCAGAGTTTCTGGAAAACACTTTTGGGAACAATTCCTGGCATGTAATAAAATATGGATGGCAGCAGCTCTCCCTGTGCTTGGGGTCCCAGAAGAGCCTTCACGGCTGGAGGGATGCCAGGTTGGTGCCCCGCAGGCTGGGTGCAGCTGAAGAACCGAAGATGTGTGAGCTCTGGGCAGGGGGCAGTGCTGGAGGGAGGGAGGGAGGGGAGGGGAGGGCATGTCAGCTGGGAAGTTAATAGCTGGGTCTGGGCCACCAGGTGCTGTGATAATTCACCTCTTTTGCTCTGTAAGATCACTGCAGGTCTAAGAAACAGACATAGTGGGTTTTATAGCAACTTATCAACAGGAAAAACACCCATGTTGGGGCTTTTGCTGTCAATGAGTCATGACTGAAAGGGAGCAGTGGGACTCGGTCCCTGCCTGCCAGTACAAGCAGAGTCAGCAGGAGTAGTGATGGTTTAATTCTTGGAGTTCCTTTCCATCATTGTTTGGACTAAGAGGCCTTGAGATACCTTTGTAACTGTCTAGTCTGGCTACCAGGTATAATCTGAGCCCAGATTCATTTCTGCTGGAATCAGAGCAAGCAACCAAGCATGATGTAACGTTGCTAATGATGGAGGTTCCCACACTGCCTTAGTAAATCGTTCCAGGGGTGAATTACCCTTGCTGGTATGCCAGTAAGCGTTTTGCCATGTTATTAGTTTCAGTTTGCTTAGCTTCAGGTTCCAGACATTGGGTCACACTAAATCTCTATCTGCGAGGTTGAAGAGTCTTCTGTGGGGAAATATTTGTGGTCTGGATACCCCAGCACCAGTTTTTTGTCAAGGAGAATAGACTGAGCTTTGGAGGTCTCTCATTGCAAGGCTGGTTCTCCATAATTACCTTCACAGCTTTTCTCCCAGGCTCTCAGCATCCTGGTGCACGCTGAGAACCAGAACCAGGTGCTGGGTGGACATAGGCACCCGAATGCGAGGCAGTATCATTGCTTTCCTGCCCCTGGTGCCCCTGGTGCCCCACAGCCAGCTCAAGCTCTACCAGGCTGCCCAGGGTCCCACGGTCACCGCTTCCCAGGACAGGTCGCCCCAGCTTGGGCGCGTGGCCAGCAGTCTGCCGCCCCGCTCCGAGACGTATGGCTATACTGGGCTGTATTAACTGTCTGCTTGTGCCCAGTTTAACCAGCAACGCAGGCCATTCTGCAGCAGTGATCTGGCTTCTTCTCTGTTTGCTGGTCACATAATCTCAGTGTCATCAGCAAACTTTACCACAGATGATTTAATATTTTTTTCAGATCATTGATAAAATCGTTGAATAGCACGAGGGCCAAGAACCGACCCCTGGGGAACTCCACTAAATCCACCCCTGCTGGGTGAGGAGTTCCCATTTACAATTGCATCTGGGACACGTCACCCAGCCAGCTTTTAATCTATTTAATATGTGCCATGTTGATTGTGTATTGTTCTAGTTTCTTAATCAAAATGTCATACAAGTACCAAGTCAATTGCCTTGCAGAAGTCTAAGTATATTACACCACCAATATTATTTTTATCAATCAAACTTGTAATTTCAGGAAAAAGATGAAACTTAGTTTGACATGTTCTCTTTTCTGTAAGTCTATGTGAATTAGCATTAATCGTATTTCTTTACTTAAGTCTCTATTTGTTGCATGCCGTAGTAGCCTTTGGAGGTGACTGCCCAGACCTGATGCCAGGCTGACAGCCCTACCAGTATCTGGCCCAGCCAAATACTCCTGTAAACATTGGCAAACATGAGCTTTCTTCTGTTGCTGTTGATTATTCTAGCGCATCCATCCAGAGACAGACTAATCCAACCAACAACTTCAGAAGAGCTATATTTATTCCTTTTATATTGCGAGAAATTGCTTCTCATTAGCTTCAGGTTTGCAGCCCATGCGCTGTCCTCAGCTCTTGGCTTTCCTTATCAGTTTTCTACAGTTTTCACTTCTCATTCATTATTATCAGTTTCCACTTTCTTAAGTTATATATGGTTTTCTTATTTTTCACAGTTGTCTTCACTTCCCTCGCAAGCCAGAGTCGTCTTTTTCTTTAACCAACATTGCCTTCTTTCTCAATTGTGGGATTGTGGTTTTGGGGCAACGCGTAAAATGTTCTTCAACAATTCCCACTTAGCATTCACATTTTTCTGATTAAATTCCTTCTCCCAATTGATTTGGTTCATAATTGTTTTCAGCTTTGTGAAACTGAATCTTTTTAGCATTAAATAGATATATTTTCAGAACAGAGCTTCACTTTAAGTATTCACTTTATTGTCATTTTGCTTTTCTGTTAGATAAAATAAAACACTGATTCTTAGAGACATTTGGCGTGCATTTTAGGGTCACAGAACCGGGAAATGGAAATTGTCCCTGAGAGAAGTTGTTATCATGAAAAGTTTTCTGTCAAAATGTATATTAATTTGAATAAAATTAGGCTTGTCTAAAATCCAGCAGTGTGAAGATGGCATTGTCCCTCTTTTGGCAACTGAAGATTGAGACATTTAGTCTGAAACTTTTTTT
The DNA here is from genome assembly GCF_017639655.2 of Falco naumanni. NCBI lineage: Eukaryota > Metazoa > Chordata > Aves > Falconiformes > Falconidae > Falco > Falco naumanni. The sequence continues at coordinate 117,705,680 of NC_054054.1, forward strand.
GACTCTCCAATTTTCCCCCAAAATTGAGTTTGGCAGCTAAAATGAGAAACTCTGTAATCACTTTGGGGTTGTTCAGATTTCACTGGAAACCCAATTTCCTTTTTTTTTTTTTTTTTTTTTTTTTTTTTTTATTGGTAGGAAATGTATATTTCCTTTTGAAACTGTGAATCTGATGTCCAAAATACCACATTTCATTGACAGAACATTTAGGCAAGCAGTTGTGACTTACTCCACGGAGGATGCCTACAGCTGGCATCTCTCATGAGTTGCCCAGCTCCTGGCAGGACTCCTCTGCCGTGGAACTGGGTCCCACCATTCTCCCTCAATCCAGAGCAGTGGTGCAGCAGGTGACCAACTCCTTTATCTGCAGAAGATGCAGGGAAATACAGCTGGGCAGCGTGTGCTGGTCCAGCAGCCAAACCATGCTGTGTGGTGGAGAGCTCGTGTGTTCCTGTGGGGAGTGAGTGAGTGAAGAGCGGCTGGGGAGGAGGTACCAGACCTCTTTCTGCACCCAGCATTGCGTGCCAGGTGGTGCACAGAGGGAAGAGGGCAAGCCCAACGCGGTTGCACCCCATTGCAAGCCCAACACAGCTGGTTGCTGTGTGACCAGGAGAAGGCAGGTGGCTGTGGATACAGCTGGGCAGACCACTGCAGGCACTTCCCTGCCTGAAAGCCACAGAAAGCCATGGAGCTGCAGAGTGGACCAGCCACTCAAGCCATGGGGTTGGGTCTCTGCTGACCCACAGGCGATTTCCAGATGACTGGGTGAGGAGGTCTCAGCACAGTCTCCGTCTGTGCATCCTCCTGATCAGGATGCTTTGAACGGAGCCTTCATGAAAACTCTGCTTTCCCTCAACCCCCCTCTGACTTAGACCCCAGAGTGGGCTGAGCTCTGTCTTACAGCCTCTGCTCTCCCCAGCATGGCACACTGCCTCTGGAGGTAACCTTACCTCCAGACTCTCATGAGTCACTTTTTTCATTCACACATTAAGTATCTGCAGAACCATTTACTGGCTTTCAAGGACAGAAGGAATCATCTGCTCTGACCTCTGCATAGCAGGCGAGGGGCTTTCATCTGCTGATTCTTGCACCCTGTCTGCAACGTCTGGTCAAGAAAAAACTTTTATTTTACAAGGAGGTACCTAGTCTTGAATTAAAGCCTTCTAGCTGAAAGCAAATCTGCCGCGTCCCCAGCCAAGTTGGTCCAATGGGCCAATAGTGCTCAGTGTTAAAAGTACATTGCATATTTCTGCGTAGATCCTGGGTTTTGCCTGCCAGATTAAAGAGCACTCTGCCAGAGAGATCTCCCTCCCACGCTGGTGTTGCTGGATGACTGAAGACGTTCCTGCTTGCCTGCAGAAAAGAAAGCCCGTTATTCCTGGGAGAGCTCCTGGTTTTCTCCAGACCTTTCGAGCTCCATTAACACTCCCAGAGCCCAAGGCAGCCCAAGCAGGTTTCTCTCCCAGCTCCCATCCTTCTTTTCTGCTTCCTACCCTGAGGAGACCTGCAAGACTTACACATGCTTCTAAAGGCAGTATTTCTTTGATGGGATGCTTGCTCATGGCTTCCCTTCGCCATCTCCCTACCTGGGAGACTTTACTGTCCATAATGGACATTCCTTGCTCAGCTGCTTTACCAAGGGTTGTTGTACCCCACCACTGGCCCTGGGCTCGGTAGCAATGAGTCTGTCAGCCCTGGTGATGGCCAGACTTGAGGGACCCTGCCATTCCGGCCAGTTCCTCCATGCCACCAGGACACCCTGGATCCTGAATGCCAGCTGTGCCGAGGCACCCTGGTCACACTGTGGGATGGTAGCTCCCCTGGGGTGGTGGAAAAGGAAGGCAGAGCTGGAGCGACCAGGTCACTCTTGACTCTCTCGTACCCCAAACTCAGGAGACTCTTGGCTGACCCTAAGAAAGGGCCAGTGCACGTGAGACATGCTCCTGGGAGATCCCCCATCATGACATCCAGGTCTGCTCACACTCTTCCCCTCTCCCCGCAGCCCTGGGTCACGTAACTCGTGCTCAGAACAGGCCAGACAGACTCTCTGGCAGACTCTCTGGCATCGTTTTTTCAAGCCTGATTAATGGGGCCAACTCTCCTCCAGATTGAACTCAAGAAAATACCATTATCTCCTGTGCAATGACTCAGATATTGTATTGCAACATCTTGTTGGTAATGTCAGATCGCAGGCAACGATATTAAAAATGAGCGTTTTACCCTGGACAGGGTATTAACTATGAAATTAAATCTGTATTTATTGCCTTTAGCCACGAGCATCTAGGCTCTTCCAGAATAAATGTTTTTAGTTCTGTGCAGGAAGATTCTGGCATTTATAGGCCAGACGTTTCTAAGGGGAATATATACCCGATGTGCACACCCTGTGCGATACCCCGGGCTGTGGGTTACCATGCCATGTGATGTCATGGCAGACACGATGAGCTCATACCTCATCACGCTGAGCCGAGATGAAATACACACCATGCCCCACAGCCGCTCGGTTCTGACCGAGTGCGTGTTGTGAATACCAGCTGCGTCCGTTTGCTTTAGTATCCTTGGCCAGTGCCTGGGAGAGCAGGTCCCTGCATGTGAGGGTGGAGGGATGGGCTCCGTCCCCACTAACAGGGCACCAGCCCTGGCACCACTGTGAGATGGGGCAGAGCTGGGGCTGGTGTGACAGCAGCCCCATGTCCACCCTCTGCACAGCCCTGGGGGGTCACAGTGTGGCTGTGCTGGGGGGGTGGGCACAGCCCAGCCTGCTTGGGCTGAAGCGGTGGGCTGGAGGATGCAGCTCCGGCACAGGGCAGGCGCCATGCGTACCCCTGGGGCGGCTGGGGCACCAGCCATGGATCTTCTCTTCCTGGGCTGCAGGGTTTGGTCTTCAGCTTCCTCCTCCTCCTCTGCTTCTCAAGGCCAGGAGCTTTTCTGCTGAGCAAGAAGGTTTCACTGAAATGGGTGTTTTGCACAGAAAAAGATCTGTTCTCAGGAAAAAGGAAAAAAAAATCGGTTTAGTGAATGCAAGTCTCAGAATCCAAACCAGGTGGCTTTGATTGAATGCAAGTGGTTTATCAGTGGCATTTTTCAGTTGAAAACCAACAGAGAGGGACCTTTGAAAGGATGGTGAGAAATGATGATATTCAGTTTGATTCAACTCGATGCTCCCTATGTGTAATTTTTTTCTCTTTTTTTCCATTTTTTTGGGGGGGGGGGGAACAAATATTTGGAATGGCTCTTAGACTGGATTGAGCTTTTGTTCTGGATGAGTTTCTGGTGGTGTCTGGCTCTCTTGCTGGTGTTCCTCGGGGTGTGCTTCCTGGGAGGTGGGAGTAATGTGCAGCCGTACAAGATGTTGCCAAACACACCTGCAATTTCCAGACTGGCAGTTTATGATGAAATCCTGCCAAATCAGCTTTCCAATGATGTTTTCTGGTGCCACAGAGTGGCTTGAAGTGCAGCAAACATGGCTAGCTCCTCACTCAAAGCATCTTAATTCTGTGGTCATACTGGAAGGGAAAAAAAAATGAAACACTCCAAACTTCCTTTGAGAGTCAGCATGACGTGGTTTGCCCTCCCTAATCATGACAGCATGGCTTGGGGTAGCAGCACCCCAGGAATGGGTTGTGCCTGAGCCCACGCTGCTGCTTTAGGACCATTCCCAGGGTGGCTGCAGGAGGGAGCCCCAGGTCAGTGTGAGGACCCCGTCCACGTGCACACCGCAGGGTTTCACGGCTCCCCAGATCCCCTGTCGTGACACACAGCTGCCTGCCTGCTCCCATGCAGCTCTGGGTGCGAGCGGCAGCAGGGTGCCAGACTGCATGTGGCCCTGCTGTGACAGCCCCGAGGCTCTTCACCTCCTCTGCACCTGGGTGGGGGTCCCCGAGGTCTGCCTTCGCTGAGCCCAGGGCTCCCCCACTGCAGCACTGGCATGCACTTCAGCCACCTCTTGTTCCCTCAGTCCTCTCCACCTTTCCTCACATCAACAAGCTGAAGCCACAACTCCTGGCTTGGATTCCCACCCTTCTTCCTCCCCTGCGGTTTGGGGTGTCTGCTGTCCCACAGGACGCAAGCAGCTTGCCCCAGAACATCCCCCCCAGGCAGAAGCAGAGCACAGACAGATTGTCACTTGCTCCCCTTGGGAGGGCAGGAGGGGACTGATGGATTTAAGGGCTTTTCCAAAAGGCATTGAGTCTAGAGAGCACATACTTGTTGTTAAACGCAAGAATACTTCATTGTTGTCAAGTGTAAAAATCACTTTCTGTTGTCTTGTGCAAGCAAACTGCTCTGGCCTCACACAGAGACTGCTGGCAAGGAGCAAGCCTGAAAGACAGCCTGCATTTAACAGCGCTGCAGGGACTGCCTGACCCCTTGGGAGACGAAAAACAAGCAAGATGCACATGCGGGGCCAGCCCTTCCGACTGGGGCCAGCACGCATTGCTCAACGTGCGGAGCTAGAAAGCGTGCTTCCCAGGCCGCTCTGCCTTCCCGGGGACAGCTCAAATTAGGCGCAGGCCCCTCGCAGGAGGCTCCGACAGCCACCCTTGCTTCCTCGGGACATCTGGAAACCCTCAGACCCACTGCTCCACCAAGGGCTGCCAGGGGCTGGGGTCGATCGCCCCGGGGCAGCCAGGGCTCTGGTCCATGGGTCACTCTCCAGCCGTTGGCAGCACCTGGGAGATGCTGTGGTGTCACCGTGCAGCTGGAGGGCCACCAGCCTGCTCTGAGCAGAAGTCCTGGGCTGTGCCTTGGCCTGCTCTACGCCAGTGCTCACCAAAATATGCCTGTTGTCCAAGTTTGTGGGGGCATGTGGACAGGGCATCCCACCCTGGGGAGACGAACTCAAAGGGGAAAGCAAACCATAAAGAGACCCCTACCACCCTGCGACCAGGCTTCTGCTCTCCGGATCTGCCACTGCAGCTGTGGGCACCTCAGGCTGGGCTGACCTGAGGGTCTTTTGGGATGCCCAGGTTCCTCCTGGATGCTAACCCCCATCAGGAATTTTCAGAAGTGTTTTAAGGAGCATGAGGCTCACAGGAGTACGCTAACTGTATCCTCAGCGCCGGCCGGCTCTCTTAGGAGTTTAACCAGGAATTTCCTTTGCTCGAATGGCTGGCTGGGGACATAGTTCTTCTGTCTTGTAAGGTAGTTTACTCTGAATTATTGGGTTGTACTTTCAGTACTGCAGCAGTGCGTTGTATGATTTTTTTTACTAATTTTTTTTTTTTAAATCTCATTGGAATATTAAACAAGAAATGTGAAGTGAACATTCCTCCAGCAAGGACATGTCTGTGAGCTGTTCTGATTTTCTGGAGCTATGAGAACTAAGCTTACACTTAGGAAAAAAGAGTGAACGTGCAAATGTCTTTGATCTCCTTGGTTTAGGGTCAGAAAAGAGCAGCTCTCACATAGCTGACCAGGTCAGGCTTGTGGTATTTCAATCCGCTCTGCCATATCCAGAAGCCATGTATCTCCCAAGCCTGTGGTGTGTTCTTGTGAACGTGTGCAGTGCAAAACTGTCTGTCTCATCTCCTGCCGCTCTGTTCTTCTAATATAGAACTTCTATTCAATAGGTAGTATTTTTAAAGACTTCTAGGATTAATGGTGATTTTTGCTGTGACTTTTCCTAATGACATGAACTAAGAGCAATAAAGTATCATGCCTTGAAGAGGCAACTGTGTGCTCCAGCATTTGCCAGTTTCTAAGACAGGACTTTTTGGGAAGAGCAGTGACTCAGAGAAGTCTGGAGATTCTGAGCACAGTGAGTTTCCCCTATGATTTGATGCTCAACATTGTATGGAAAACCAGGATTTTGTACAAAATTTATGGTAAACAAGCAAGACTGTATAAAAGAAATATCGAAGTCAAATGCTGATGTTTCTAATAGTGCAAACTCATAGGACCTCAGGGCTTGCACACACACTAAGTGTGTGCATCACAGACTCTGTGAGTTTATATTCCTCGTCAACTAAGATGAGATAGATAATGGGGATATTTGCAAAAACTACCCCAGGAATGGAGAGGAGCTGGAGAAGTGGACACCTCACCAGCAGTGTTAAAGATCACTTTTTTCCCAGAAGGCCTGTGGAAAAGGTGCTGGGGCAGAAAGTCCATTTGCTTGAGTGCCAGCAAGGAAGATTCTGAGGAGGTGGAGATGGGCAGAACCTGGCATTTGCGGTTGTCTGTCTCCTGCTGGTACAGGACTTGGAAGGCTGTTCTTCTCACATGGGGTCAAAGACCATTGCCTGGAGTGAAATGTCCCTAGGACGTGCCTCTGGTGTGGTTTGGGATCCTGGTGCAATGAATGGCTGGGAAAACCAGCCGAGAGGAGATGCTTTAGCAATCAACTAGAGTGGACCAATTGCTGCCAAACTTATCCCCATAAAAAAGAGACTCAGTGATCCAGATCTGATACCAGCTCTTGATGTGTGGCTTAGAGCCAGGCATCTCTCTGAGCTGGCCCGAGCAGAGCTAAGAGCTGGGGGGAAAGGGAGAAGTAAGAAACCCCACCTGAACTGGCAGAGGGTCTGCAGAGACTCAAGTGACAAATGTGGCTGAGTATCGATGAGGGCTTCCAGGATAAACTTGCACTGAGCAAGTAAATAGTCACTCTGTTGGGGTTGGAGATCAGCGGAGGAGGCCAACGGCACTTAGAGAGCTTTGGAGTTTGCCACAGATCCCAAATCTTTTCTGGCAGAGACACACCTGAAAGGGAGGGAGCTGTGAGCAAGGGAGATGGACAGTGGTTGAGATATGGCTCCGTGTCTGTTATTAATGGCGGAAACCCGCACGCGGGTCCTGGCCAGAGAGTCCTTGAGCAATTAGGAAAAGTGATATGTCCTGTCTGTAAAACAAGAGGACTGGCAAGAAGGCAAAAATTAAGAGAAGCAGTTGAGTTAGATGCTGGCACCTTCAAAACTCACCATTTAAAGACCCATTCTGCCTTGCAGGGCTGGTCCAAAGGACTGGCTGACCTGTCTGAGAAAGGAGCAGCCCCGCCAAGACTGGAAGATGACTGCTGCTTGCTTCCTGGCTCCTGTCGTGGAGCTGTCTCCAGTCCAGACACTGCAGATGACAGGGCCGCTTTTAATGATATGGAGAAAATATAAACCTGATCTAGTATCAACACCCCACAAGCACATCCTGCAGGTCATAGCATGGGTGCTCCCAAACAGCAGCCTTGCAGACCCAGTCTTCTGCCTCCGCAGCCAAGACAGCATCATACTGGGGTTTCTGGGTGGTTAGAGACCCTCTGGTGGGGGACAATTGCTGCCTGGACACATCTGAGCTCCCTACACAAGGTGCATCCTTGATTCCTGAGCGAGGGGCTGAGGGTCTCACTGCAGAGTGAGTCCCTGAGGATACCAAGTTTGCAGCTGCTCCCCAACCCCACATTGCTCATCTTGGGCAGTTTTCCAGCAGTATGCTGCATCTGCTCTGCTTTCTTGCCAGGGTTTTTCTTGCCCTGTCCCTTCTCATGCCCAGCACTGCAGAGGTAGAAAGGGAAGGAGAGTGTGGTGGCCGAGCCACAGAGCAGGAGGGAAGGCAGGATCAGACATGCTGTGAGATGTAGGAATTTGTCTGCTTTCTCCTCCTCCCTTGCCTCTTGGGTCCTGAAGAGCCAAGGTGGAGCTTCTCCTGTATCACCAGTAGCATTTTGCTTTTGCCCAAGGGACAGGGCTATGGGAAAGCTGCCTGTTCCAAAGGGTCAGGCTGGAACAGGGAGCAGGGTCAGGGACTTGCTGGCTGCTGCTCAGCTACTGTATGTTTGCCACCTTTGGGTAGTGCAGACCACCAGGAAGGTTTGGAGTCTTGTTTACCCTGGGATTCCCTTTGCTGCCTAGAAATTGTGTTGGGAATGATCTGCGCTCTGCCTGGAGCTCTTCTGCCGTGTTTCTTGGAGATGGTGCTGTTACTTCTCGCTCTAGAATGAATTGACTTTGGCCCCAGAAGCCTCTCTGATTCTGGCGTCGTGGCTCTTGTCCATCCGCTCAGCAGCCCTTAACTCCAGGGGGAATTGTGAGGTGCTGCAGGATGTGGTAGCAAGTCTGAGTCCACTGAACCATCCATTAATCCAGGTCTTGGTCGTAGTGCAGCCTTTTCCACTGATTCATGTGGCTGCAATAACGAGGCCTTGAATTGCCATCTTGAAGACATTTGTCAAAGTGAGTCACACCTATATCATGGTCTCTTATCTCCTCTTCACTTATTTGGTATCCCATGTCCACCAAGCAGTGATTTACAGTGTCTCCCCCAGCTACGTAGTGCGCTGTGCACGAGCTACATTTAAGAATAGCTTTCAAGCTGTCAAGATAATCTTGCATTCAGCCGAAATGGATCTGCATCAGCTTGAGCCAGGAACCACAAGGGACCTCCTGCGATTTCAGTGGGGTTTCAGCTTTCTCTGTTCCTCCCTCATGCTGACCCAGAACAGGATGTGTTGGATAGAAGGGATGGCGGCTTTTCCATGGGAGGTGATGCAGAAAGATACCTGAGCCTCTCAGAAATGCTTTTGCCATCCTACCTTCCTCAAAGCTCAAGGCCAGTACTGCCTGGCATCTGGCAGAGTCTCAGAGTCAGATGGCCCGGTCTGTGGTGCGTTCTGAGACTTTGCACAGCACCTGCTTGCTGAGCTGCGATCCAGATCACCGTGCTGCAGCTCCTTCCTCAGCCATCCAGGTTGTAGCTGATTTTTTCAGAGCACCTTTTTCAGAGCACCTTTGGCCTCTGCTCTCTGGACAGGCTGCAGCATTCAGCTGCCTGGAGGCAGCAAAGTAAAGTTTGCTCCAGCTGCTTCCCAGACTTCCCACTCTGCCTCTCCCATCTCCACCCTGTGCCAAAAGCCCGAGCGGACCTCAGCAGTTAGTGCCGTTTGCCCTCGTTTGACACATACAGCCATGATCCCTGACCTTTCTGCGCTGCCAGCCTGGTGCTGTGCTTTCCTGAGCTAGCTGGAAATATGCTTTCCTCTTACTAATTATCAGCGTGCTACGGAGGCAACTTTGCTCATGGCTGAGCCTATGCTGTAGTCTGGATGACCTTCCCTTTACTTAGGAAAGACGTTACTACATCAATTTTAGGGTAACCCCTCCAGGGAATGTGCATCACAGCCCAGGGGTCCCCGTTGCATGCCCAGAGGTGGTTCACCCCTCTCCATGTTTTCTCCCCCACTTGTATTAGACTCCTTCCTCCAAGGATTCAGCTGAGGCAGGTGGTCCAGAGCCATCGCTGAATTTGGGTCACAGCAGTCACAGCAGTCATACCTGGCACAAAAGTCTGGCAGCTCTACCCACGGCAAAACTGGGGCACAACCCCCGAGGTGTGTATGCAAAGCATCCTAAATCCTGGAGCAGCAGCCAGCAGACAGAGAACTTTTCATTTGCTAGTGATGAGCACAGGTACACGGATGGTTTTCAGGCCTCTCTCCCTAGCACTTGCAAACTGAACACTGTTTTCTGGGGGTGAATGTGCTGCGTGTGGCCAGGATGAGGATCTGCAGGGAAGTGCACCTGCCTGTGCTCAGGGTGCCTCTCTGCTCCGCTCCCCAGAGCTGAGGGCAGCGAGACACATGCTCTCCTGGCTCACCAGCCACCAGCTCTGCTGCCAGCGCAGTCGCTGCCAGAGCTGATTATTTCTCCTGTGCTGCACTGAAGGGAGCAGCTGGCAGCCGCCTCCTTAGTGATAAGGAGGAACTAAAAATAAAAGCCAAACCCCAGTCCCCAGGAGGCTGGGCTGGCTGGGAGCACTGGGCTTGGTTCTGCCACCCAGTCTGGCGCTGAGCTCTGCAGACATGCACCGAGCTGATTCCTCCAGAGCAGCCGTATCTGGAAGCAAGGAGCCGAACGGCAGCATGCTGGGGGTTTTGCTGTCCTGTGTGTGCTTGCACCGAGCCACCCGCAGACAGCTGCAGAGGCATCCCGTTAGCTGCAGGGTGCTGGGGAAAGGCTGGGGGTGACTGACCAAGCAGCAGCAGATGGATGCTGTGCTGCCCAGCTCTTCTCCCTCACTTGGGTGTTGTCATCCTAAGACCCAGAGAGTGCAGATGCTCAGCACAGCTGCTCGTGGTCGGTTCTTAGGGCACAGCTCGTGCAGGAACATCAGCAGAGCACTTTTCCCGGGTCAGTGTGAAAGCAGCAGCCTAGCAGGAGCAAAGCTGATGTAACCTGCAGAAGCCGCTCGTAATAATCCTCCCTCATCAGGAGCCACAGGGAGCCATGGTCCCACTCCTGCCTGGGGCTTCAGGACGGAGGGAAGCCAAACGCGCGAGAGCTGCAGTGCGCATGGGCAGCAGAGCTCCCACGTTCCCTCTAGAGGTTTGCAAGTATGATGACTCCAAGCTGCTAGTGATGATTTCCAGGATGAGAGATGTGAGTGCTACTGAACAGCACGAGGAGTGCTGCAGGCACGGTCCTTCCACCAAACACCCACACTGGGCCACGCTTTCTGCAGAGTCTCTGAGTCTTCAGAGAGGAGATGTTTGGCTCGCTCAATAGCATCCTTCCCCTCCTAACTGGAAGGGGGGCATCCAGCTGAGATTACTGCTGAGAATGGAGCTCTCATACAGCTTTGACACATCCCCAACACCAGAACTTAGAGATCTAGGTAGCCCTCCCACAATCCAGGCCCAGGGAGATCATAGGGCCAGGCGGCAAAGCTGAGATCTTCAAAGCTGAAGGACACACTCTTGTCTGGTCCTGAAGTTTCTGAACATCACATATGTTGGATGAAGCTGTGAGGGGTGTCTTTCTTCTCATGTCCTTTTGTTTCAGCCTCAGGCTGAGGTCTCCTGCCATTCACGTGGCACTGTGACTGTGTCCAGCAGCTGTTGAGATGGCCCAGTATGGTGGAGCAGCTGGTAGTAGCGGGGTGTTCCTGGAGCACAGGGGTGGAAGGACACCATCTGTGGGAAGGTTAAGGGGAGCTGCCTCCCCCAGGGTAGGTGATTCCAAACCTTAAGGCTGCTGAGGGTACATTTATCAGAGTGGCTTTTCTGGCCCTGCCACGCGGTGAGGCTCTGCTGTCAGTGAAGCCAGGCCACATCCACAAGGACTTTGCCACCTACCCTCAGGACATATACTCCCCATCAGCCTGCGCATTAGTAGACTGCTATGGGCTTTCACAGTTTCCCTCATTCTTGGAAAGATGCTGTGTTGTACAAATTGGTGGAAACACTTGGAATCAGCGTGCTTTGCAAGTCCTGCCGTGCACGTTTCTCAGCTTGATTTAAGGAGAGGGGTATTCTAAATAATGCCCGCTTCTCCCCTGCATGGAGCAGCTAAAAGGCACTGATGCAAATTGCATAACCCAGCGCTGCTTGTGTACATGCTTGAGAAGAAACAGTCACGGAAAAATCCTGTAACATTCCTCGGCTGGTCCGTCTCCTGGTATCAAAGCGTTTCCTGCTGTGCTTTCACCTTTGAATTTTAATCCAACGGCTTTGTAGGAGTTGAGAGAGGAGGTGGGTGAGGGCTCTGGAGAGTAAAAGACCCCTCTGAGGAGAGGGTAGGTAAAAGCTGAGTCACGTTGTCTGCCCTGGAGGAGCTGGTCCCAGACTGGAGGAAATCTGTCACTTGGGGAGTGCCAGCTGTGGCCCAGGTCCTGGTCTGCAGAATCAGAGCAGATGTTGCTTGTCAACCCCACCTTGGTCTTCTGGGGGGGACCCACAGCTCTGACTCCCCGTGTTCCCTGTAACCTTCCTCTCATTTAGCAGCCAAAGGCAGTTCATGGGCATCTCTAGCGGGGCAGCCCTCGAAAGCTGCTTTTGGATCAGAGGAGCTCGTTTCAGCCCTCACCTATTCATTAATAAACTACTGCTTCTGTGAGCCCCCAAACCCATGTATAGGTGGCTGCATCAGTTTGCAGTTAGAAGCAAGTCGGTTTACTTTCTCGTGTGCTCCTCCGTTGTTTGACTAATGGCAAGGTTTTACAGGGAAATAACAACACGCAGAGACAAAGAGCAGGTCTTTTTCCTTCCTGGCCTGGGCTCGTGGGATCCAAACTGGCAGCTTTTGGGGCAGGTGGTGCCCCAGGACAGGCACCTTTTGCCCACCTGTGCCTCCCAGGACAGCCTGTTTTCTGGGCAAAGCTGGACAGGGAAGCTTGATCAGAGCAGAGCTGGAAGTCCCCATCCCAGGCAGAATGACTGTCCCTTGCAGAGGTGCCAGTGCCCTTTCTGATGATGTCCCAGAGGGGAAGGAGGGCAGGATGGATCTTTGCAGGATGGGTAGGAGAGTGGAGGACACTTAGTGCCAGCTCTGCATCACCCTGCATCACCCTCGGGGCAGCAGTTAACCCCCTCTGGCATCTCCAGGGCAGCTCAGTGCCCACCTCATTGCCTGCTCCCCACCAAGGTGCACTAGCAGGTCTAGTTGGCCAGGTGAGGAGGGAGGACTGTTCCCACTGCTGTCCCCTGGCGTGGCTGGCTGAGCTTTTTGGAGAGCTGGCTGATTTCCAGCACCAAGCCTTCTCTGCTCTGGGAAGCTGTGCTGCCTCTCTTGGTCCTCAGCCTTGCAAAGAAAACCATGGGCTTGTCTGAAGTCTTACCCTTGACGTGGGTTTGATATATCTACCTGCCCTTGGGGAGCACATTATTGGATATTGGACACACCTCCCACCAAGGGTGGCTCTGGACCATGAGTCTGAAGCAATCCAGAAAGGAATGAGGCTTTATTTCCTGCTTTTTTTACATTTATGGCACATCTCTGCAGCGTGGAAAAGGGTTGCCTTCCCATACAAGCAGTGCAGACCTGTGTCCTGGTGTCTTCCAGCCCCCAGCCTAATCTGCTGAGTGTTTGACACTGCGTATGGGGAGCCCAAGTATGCTTCAGGTGGACACTCTGCTCCATCCTCTCCGGCAGAGCATCAGCCATCAGCCCACAGCAGCTCCCACACCTGCTATATGGCACTGTGTGTAACGAAATCTGCAGCAGATCCATAAACTTCACATCTCGAATGAATTAAGTAGGTGTGAGAAAGGTTCACTCATGCAGACTGGTCCATGCTCAGCTCTCCAACAGCCTCCTGTGAGTGTCTCTGAAGTGACACCAATGGCTTCTTCTGCCACTTCAACCAAAGCAGACTTTAGTTGCTTAGAGAGCAGAGATGACTGTTTATGGCTGTGGACCTTGAGTGTGACATTTAGACTTTGCCAGTCCTCACCAAGGCACAGCACCTTGGCTCAATTGTATAGATTCTCTTTATGACTCACTCTGCAACTTGATGCATTATGTCCAGATAAAAGATACTTTATCCCTATGATAAAAACGGACAAAGATGATGTAAAAATAAAAGAATGTTTTCTCATCTGAATAAAAGTTGAAGCTGCCGTTCTTGGGGTTATTTTGCTTGAAAACCTCCAGAGAAAGCAAGACTTTGAGTTTTTACCATTTATAGTTAGTTTGAGACATTTCAGCATATAAAGTTTGCTATCTGCCTTCTTCCCTTGGTTTGGGTAGGAGCGTCTCTGTGCTGGTGGCCTGGGACCATGCTCTTACTGTTGGGGATGCAGGGGGGTACATGACCACCCAGGATGGACCCAAACCCATGGGACACTCCTTCTTGGGTAGAGAGGGAGTAACTCTTTGCTGGGTACTCACGATCTACTGCCAAGGCAGCTGTCCCACATGTTGTGGAAGAGCTGGCACCTGGAAGACATGCAGCTGCAGTCTTGAAGAGTTCACCCAGCTAACGAAGGGCTGTACTTGCCTGTGCCACCACCAGCAGCTTGGGCATTCCTGCAGCAGGATCACAGCCATGCCTGAGGGCAACCAGTCTGATAGAGCCCAAGCCCTGGGGGAGCTGTGTCTTTCTGGCTGTGCTTCATTGAGCAGGAGGAGTTTATTTTTAGCAAACAATGCCAATTAGAGAGGGATTGTTCAATGGCTGCATCTCAATGGAGACCAACAGCTGCTGGCGCAGTTCTGAAGGACCCCATCTGTGGAGGGCCCCTCTTGGGACAGAGGAGGGGGGCAGCCGAGCTCTGCTCTGATGCTGGTTCAGCTTCTGGTTCTTCTACTGCTCTGAAGTTTGCAGGTCACGATTCCTGTTCCTTGAGCAGCAGAGACAGGGAGGGCTTCACTCATCGGTTTCTAAAGAGCTGGTACCTCTGGCCACCCCTGTGGCTGCAGCTGGAGAGGGTACTTCTTGGTGTTGGTTTCCAGTGGTGCTGGAGGACCAGAGGAGGATGGCCAGATCTGTCTGCTGTAGCTCAGTTGGACTGCAGCAGGTCTGGGAAAGTGTAGAAGAATTAAGCACAAGTAGGAATCAGGTACACGACTACCCTGTGTTGATTGTCTGTTCAGAAGTAAATCGATCACATTGCTTTAGTTAAATCTTCCTTACTAATATGACTAAATATTTTCTGGAGAAGCATCATGGATCACCTACACCCTGAGTGTATGCATCCATTAGTCTGGGTCAAGGGAAGCTGCTCCATGAGGATGCCTCAGGGTGAAAGTACCAATCTTGGGGTACCCAAAACCTGTTGCTTTTGGTATTTCTGTGGCTGTGGAGACCAACACCAAGTCTGTGACCAGAATCAGTAAGCTTTTGAAACTTCATCCTGTATCTGTTCCTCATAGAGAGCCCTGGAGACAGTGGGGAGATAAATGTGGTAGGACTGGTGTTGCTGGTGAGCTCTCAGGGATGAAGTTTTCTGAATGTGTCAAAACACTGAGCCCATACAGGTTGCAAGCGCTGTGTCCTCCTTTAGGAAAACAAGTCACTATTTCTGGCCGAAGGAATTTATATCCCCAGTGCCAGGCTGTTTGCACATTGAACAGAGTGCCCAGCCTTCAGTTAATTTGACAATGAAACAACTTGTAAAAAAGGTGAAGAGAGATGGGGAAAGGGGAAGGAACAGAATCACAGAGATTTCGATCTGCCTCATTTTGGAAATGAGAAAGCCTGCTGGCAATGGCAGAGCTTCACATGCTGAGCTGGAATCAAGACCGGGGGAAAAAGGGAATGAATTAAGCAGAACAAGAACTTAGGGACTCTAAACGCTGTCTTCAACATTTCAGTAGAGGCCTCATAAATCTAGGAAATTAGGAGATGCACTTAAAGAAGCCCAGCGCTATTATGTTGGGGCAGGAGGCTGACTCTCTGGAAACAAAGCTCTCTGCAGCTCTAGCGTGAGGAGGTACAGGAGAAACGTGACCTGTATGACTCTTTAGTACCTGGAGGGGAAAGGTTCAATGAATTAGGGGGCTGGAAACACCGAGTCTGTTAACTCATGCAACACCGGGCAAGTCAAATATTCCTTGGTTTCAGCCTCTTCCCTTTCTTGCATCCTTGTCCAAATCTTAGGTGGCCTGGAGTCACCTCTGAGGGTTGAGGTAACTTGTGAGAGGAGGCTCAGTGAAGCTCCTCCAGCCAGCTGAGCTCATGCAATTGATGCTGGATTGATTTTCCACCAGATACTCTGGTACGAGACTCAGCCTGTATGGGCTCTACAGGAGAGAGAGCAACTATCTGCCTGCCTTTACTGAGCTGTGCAGCAGACTTAAAAACAAAATTAGAAGAAATACACATTAGCACCACCATTTGTGTGTTTTTCCTTCCAGACTGTAATAAAATAAAAAGCCCTTTTAGCTTATCAGAGCACTGGCATGCTGCGTGCATCTGTGGAGAGGATTCAGTCAGGAAGACCTAGGTGAAATAAAGCAGTGTGGATTTTCCTGTGCCTGGTGGCTCCAGGGGTGCAGCGTGGGTGAAGGACAGTCTGCAGTACATGGGGCACCAGCAGCTGCGCTGGTTGCAGTGCTCATGGTACCTGATCCTACACCTGGGTAGCAGGGAGAGAGCACAGTCACAGTGCAGGTGCAGGGCTTTCCCCTCTCCATCCTGGCAGGTGGCTTGTGCCTACAGCTCCACAGAGCATCCTCCTGGTTTGTGCCTACAGCTTCACAGAACCTCCTCCTGTGGACAGGCGGCACTGCCCGGTGTGTCTTCTCAATTGCGAGGCGGGAGTTTGGCACCTTCCTTGCTGTGGTCTCCCACAATTACGCCTTTTTGTGGCTCAACAGCATCACTGTCCCAGAAACATGCAAAGGGGAGGGAAGGCTGTGCTGAGGAGAAAGGCACTCGACACTGGGGTACTCAGGGCTGCTGTCATGGAGAACTCTGTTTTGGGGGACTATGATGGGGTGGGCAGTCACTGGACAGCCACCACTGCTCCCAGTGGCCAGCAGAAGTGGGTTGTGTTACACCCTTTGCTGGCTCCTGCAGTGGCAGTGCAGGGAGGGGCAGAGCAGGTGAAATGGGCATAGAAGCCCACCAAGACCGCCAGACGAGAGCTGGCAGAGCAGCCTGTCCTGACAAGGCTGGTGGTGTGGGAGCAGGGGACTGCGTGTCCCCAGGCTCCAAGCAGAGCCCAAGCCCTGGCCTTGCTCCGCAGCACTCGGCCCACATGTGGGGCGCGCAGCAAGGACACGAGGCTTGCAAATATGGGACAGCCCAGGTGGCCCCTGCTGTGACCTGCTCCTTCTGCAGAGCTGCGACCTCGGTCTGTCTTGGCATCTCCCTTGCCGAGCACCTCTCCCTCGAGGGCTGGAAGCACCCGTGTGGCTGCTGGAGGAGCTCAGCTCCAGGACACCTCTGATGCACACAGCTGCCCAGAGCTTCCCCGGGACCCCTGCACAGCCCAGCCGTGTGGTCAGAAGGGATAAAACAAGAGTTCACTGGGTACTTGCTTGGAAGAGAGTATTTCCCCATCTCCCTTATGTGGGGAGGTGAATGAGCCAGCCACAGCAGAGGTCATTCATGAAGCGGATGGGGGCCAGGGGGATCTCAGCAGAGGTCACGGTGCCCTGCCTCACTCCATCAGCCCATGCTGGGCACGGTGCAGACACAGCCCCTTGGCAAGGACCTGCTGGGGAAGGATGGGCCATGTCTTCGCACGCGTCTTGCTCACACTCCTGCTCAAAGAGCAAATCCAGAGGTATTTTATCCTCTGTACGTTTGTTTAAGGAAGTTTAAAAGCAAATTTGGCCCCTGACTTTGAGTCCTTGCTCCTATAAATTCAAACACCTTGGACAGAGCATGTCTGTGCAGTCTTACATGTGACATTTAGCTAAAACCACTTACAAACAACTTGCATTACAAGTTTATTCATTCCCTGCAGAATGTTGGCTCCGCTGAGTGTCTCGCGAGCCATTTGCTGCAGGCGAGCTGCTTATCTTTGCTATCAGAGCCCTCTTCTAAATATTATGACCAAACAGAATTCCAAGAACAACATCCATCCCGCTGCACTGCAAATGCGCAAAGCTGATAAACTGTTTATATATTATCAGCTAAATAAGTTGGGTTTATCTGGAAGAGTTTGCAAAAGAAAGCCTCTTGGGGTGCTCGGAAAGCATGCTTTTTGCAGGTGGTACTGGGTGGGATGGGGAGGTCGTCGGGACTCCACCCAGCATGCCACCTTTGGCTGAGCCAACCCCAGGATGCCCATGGTGCCGGTGGGACAGGAGGCCTGCGACGGTCTGGAGTTCTTCCCCAGGAGTGAACCCAGGAGCCTGATAAGCTGTGGTGCAGCAGTGGTTGAGCATCAGTTTCTTGTGTTGTGTTCATGTGGCACCTGGGGCTGGGCTGAACCGCTTGCCCCAGCCACAGCAATGGGGGGAAGAGCTCTCAGACCTTCCACTGCCCTGGGTATCAGCGTCCACCTGCTGCTTCTTGCTTCCCTGCTGCCCCACACCTGACTTCTTGCAGCTTCAGGTTACTTTTGGTCTGTCACACCGCATCACCCTTGGAGGCAGACTTGCCGTCTGAGCTGGCAAGCTGAGGAGCTCTCTAACCTCCATGCGCGGGACTGCGGTGGGACCGGCTAGCCCTGGCGCCTGGGACAGTGCCCAGAGCCTCCGACCCCAGTGCCCCCGTGTAAATTATCTAAAGGCTTGTGAAATCCACCCAAAGTGTCTCTACCCTCCCCAGTGTCCAACAGCCCAAATTGGGTATCACGGACTGTGTTTATTCTTCCACTCTGAGTTTTCTTGATTGTCTTTTGGTGTCAAGAAGCCTTGGGACAAGGCCATGAGCAGAGGTCAGTGTGGGTTGGCGCAGCAGACCCCAGCCGTCCCAGCAAATGGAGAACATTCATTCTCCCCTGGGGACTTGAGATTTAAGGACATTTTGTCTGCTGGCTGCCAGCAAGCACATCTCACAACCCAGGCGGGTTTCTGCTGGCCCCGGCCACCCTGCCCAGGAGCGCTGCAGCACAGCCCGAGCGGGGCGGCTGGGCACCAGTGGGGCACCCAGGGCCAGACTGGCAGCAGCTCCCGCGTGGCCTGGAGCAGCCAGGGAGCAAGCGGAGAGCCCGTGGCAGTGAAGCCTAGCCCTGGCTGCCGCGTGCCGTTTGAGGAGCCTGTCTCCATGTCTGGGGAAGGGGACGGAGTGACCAGCTGTGCCTGGGGTGGGGAGCTGGCAGGCTCAATAAACCCCAGGGCAGAGGCCTCTGTGTCCAGGATAGAGATGGCAGGGGCTGGCATGAACCCAACTTGCCCCCTGAGGTGCCACCAGCTTACATCTCTCCACCGCTCAGCTCTGCCCTTGACCGTAAGCATCCAAAGCAGAAAGATGTTACTGCTCCCTCTTGTAACTGAAAATGGAGACAAAAAGGGGCCACAGTCATAGTAGGCCTGTCTGGAAGTGAACCCAGGTATCCAAGATTCATGCTTCTTTTTTCTTTCATACTTCAGCATAACTTTTTTCATTCTTGAATGAAAGTCTAAAGGAGGGGGAGATGGTGAGTAATTTTTTTGTGCCGGTACCCATCCATCAGGAGAAGTGCCATCCCTGTGGCATGGAGGAGAGGGGACTCACTAGGGAAAAAACCAGAGGAGACAACTGAAAGGAAAGCTGCACAAATGTGAAGCATGACAGGCATGGGGAGAGGGAATGCTGTGGGGGGAGGGCAGTTCTCCGAGCGTTTCTCTTGGCCCTTCGGGAGGGACTGAGCATCACAGTAGCTGTTGGGGGATGCCTGGGCCTCTTTGCCAGCTCAGACATACTTGGTGGCACTGTGGGGTCACTGCTGTTTTCTACTGCCATCCATCACAGAGGGCATGTCCTCTTAGGTCACTTCTCAGTGTTGCAACTCTGCAGGGGCTGTCTTCATGCAATGTCCATCTGGAGCTTCACTGGAGGCAACCAGCTCCTTCCACCCTGCCTGCCGCTGCAATGGGCTCTGACCCTGCTGTGCCCTGCTGGTCCCACAAAAAAGCTGTCCTTTTCCTGGATTTCTGTCATTAGAGTGAAGATTCCCGAAGCAGACCTCCAGCGTGCAAAGGCACTCCTTGTCCTGGAAGTTCAGGCTGGCTCTGAGCCTCATCATTCTGCATATCTTGTATACATGAATCAACTCTTTTTGCATAAAGATATGGAGTTTATTAGGAGATGTTGGAGCTTAGGAGCTGTCAGGAGTGGAAGTCAATTCTGTTTCTGACACGCAAAGAGCCTTTTATAGGCTGGAATGGGCACAGGACCCCAGCTGAGTACCTCCCCCTCGGCTCGGCTCGCCCCTTCCCGGGCTCCACCGCTTGCTGAAGCCTGATGCTTGGACTTCCTCCGGTTTGAGTTGGGTCCCCATCCCCTGCCGTGAGAGATAACACCACAATCTAAGGAATCTCTAGAGATGAACACATTTAAACACACCCACACAGACAGACTATGCTCCCCCCAGCTCTTCTTCTCCCCAACACACTCATTAACCCTTGTCTCCTTTCCTGGGAGCTCAATGAGGCTGCAGGAACCTCGTGAGCCTGGCTGGCTGTGAAGGACCACGGGGTGCTGACCTTGTGCCCCTTCTCACCTGTAAGATGAGGGCCCTGTCCTGGGGCTTCCCTCAGCCTGGGACCCCAGGGCTTTCCCCTTTCCTTCACTGTTCACTGCTCTCACAGAGCACAAGAATCTCTTGCCCTTGCTTACAGCCATACGCTTGGCACTGTTCTGCCACATCGTCTCATCAGCCCCTCAGCCACTCTCACCGTAGCAGTTATTTGCTTTAATGTGGCTTCTCTTCATCAGTGAGATTTTTTGCATCTTTTAGGTCTTTTGCCCCAGTGTCATTCCCCAGGGTCCTCAGTCCCACCAGTAACACAACGTCCTTATACAATACAGATTTCCATCCCTTATTCTTCCTTCTCTGGCTTTGCTACCCTGGCTCAGAAAAATTAGCAAATTTTTTTTTAAATTAACAAAATTTTTTTAATGAATTTTGTGGTCACAAGATCCCTTTCCTGGCCTTGGACCCCTTGCGTAACAGCTGTGTCCAGGCATCCTCCCAGGGAATACCTGGGATTGCTCTGTTTCTCCAGAACTATCAGCCACGTCTTTCAGCAGTGACTCTCATTCAGGAGCAGTTCAGGGAAGGGGCTTGTCCAGGCTGTGTCCCCAGCTCAGCTCTCCCTCCCGACCCGGCTGCCCAAGCCTAAGTCACCTGCTGACCGCTGCAGATGGTGCTTTAGCTCTTTCTGGCTGGTGGAGGTGGGAGCAGGTTTCAGGCACGTTCTCAGAGCCCTGGGAAAGACTGGGAGCTTTTGAAACTTGAAAGGTAGGAGGATGCACCCAAAGGAGAATTCTTGACTGCTTTTCTGGACTGTTTTGGAGGAAGTTACCTTCTACCAGTGTTTAAAGCTTCAACTGGAATGGCAGGTCTCTGCCCCAGGCTGCCTGGTTGTCCCCAGTGGGGTGTAGGTGTTTTTTTTTTTCAGGCATGTGCCTTCTCCCACCAGGATGTGCTGGAAGCACACTTCCCTCTGGGATGGTTTTTGCATGGGTGCAGCATCCCAAGGGAGCCCAGGAACAGAGGCTGGCCAGTGCGTACCATTCAAACCTGTACCCTGGGCAGTCTTTTCTGAACAGAGAGATTGCGAGCCAGAACCTGCTGCCAAAACTCCAACCAGATTCCTGCTGCACGCCTGGTCTTTGGGGACAGAGCCCTCCAAGCACTGCGCTGTGGGCGGTGGGAGACTCCAGCAGAGCTGGAGACACGTCACTGGGAATCTCACTCATTTGTAGCTCATTCCAGTTGCACAGCTGTCTCCTTTAAACAAAGTTTACTCAACGTTACTTAATGCTTCAACCATGCCTCTGCCAGGAAGATGTTCAGCTGCAGTGTGTGGGACCTTTACCCACCAAGCTGGCTTGGTTTGGGTGCTCAAGGGGGGTGTTGAACCCGCAGGCGCTGGGCATAGCAGTGGTTTGGAGGTGGGTCAGGCTGTGGGGACTTGGGCCCAACCCTCCTCACTACTCACACACACCAGGGACAGGGTTCACCAGACCAAGTTCTCCTGGGTTTTCCACAGAGTCATCCTCACCCTTGTTTTTTTTCAGTTCCTGCATGCATCCCATTGTTGTTTGATGGCCAAGACTGGCAAGGCTGAGTGCTGCCAGGTGGGTGGGCAGAGGGGACCCGGAGGGGACAGTGCTGTCCTGAACCCCACAGCTGTGGCTGCAAGTCCTGAGCACCCAGTTGAGCCCTGCTCCAGTGTGTCCCATGGCAGCTTCCAGTGGCAGGGCACTGAGGTCTGCCCTGGCCCCTCTTTGGTGCATGGCACAAGGGATGAGTCAGGAACGGGCTGTGACTCAAAGTCTTGCATCATTCAGAGGAAGAAATCACCCTGGGCTGTGCCTCAGTTTCCCCACTTGCAAAGGAAGGGAAGTGCTCTGAAAACTTTGAGAAAAGCGTGCTGGGTGCCCACATCATCTGGGATGCACATGGGCCCTTCTCCTGACGTCCCGGGATGCTCCATGGTGCCGCTGAAGCTTCCCAGGTGCCCAGGAGGTGAGGCTGTAGGGCGTATTCCTGCAGGATCCTTCCAGCTTTTCCAGACAGTCTGTTCATAAGCCTTTTTTGACGCTGAGCTCCCCATCAGACCATGCTGGGGTTGCCTCCCCCCCGTCCCAGAGATGGTGGGAGTGCTGCACACAGCAGCAGCCAGCAGATTTATGGCCCTGGTGTCTAGACCAGCTCCGACCTGCCTGGGAGGACAGGTACATCCTGGTGAAAGGCAGGAGGCCCGTCTCTGGCCGTCTGGCCCTTCATTTTACAGCCAAGCAGGGGAATTTTGCCAAAAAGCAGGCTGCAGCACTGTCCAGTAGCATTGGGGGGTGCTGGCCATCAGGCTGTCCCGCAGTGCTGCCCGAGGGGAACAGAGGGATGCACCCCCTGTGATGGCACCAGCCCCCCCTCTGCTGCAGAACAAAAGGGATGGGGTCAGGGTGGGATCCCAGCCCCGGCAGTGGGTCT
The DNA here is from genome assembly GCF_017639655.2 of Falco naumanni. Lineage (NCBI taxonomy): Eukaryota > Metazoa > Chordata > Aves > Falconiformes > Falconidae > Falco > Falco naumanni. Next base: position 117,727,920 of record NC_054054.1, read on the forward strand.
GCAGGGAGCCTGGTGCTTGCCTCTGAACTGCCCCAAGGGGCTGCTCCATCCTCCCAGGGGTCTCAGCCCCACAGCAGCAGAGCTGGGCTGGGCACGTGGGGCTGGGCAGAGGCGCAGAAGGGCTGGAGCAGGCACAAATCCCAGGCTGCCCACACCTGGAGGGTTCCAAGGCACCCCCAAAGGAGCGATCCTCCTGCCAATGTGTGCGAGGGAAAGGGAGGCAGCTCAGTCGGAAAGGGCAGGGGTGCTCAGCTGTGATGCCCAGTGGCACTGGGAGCGGTGGTGCAGCAGGGGGACATCTCTCTCCCATACAGGAGGTGGGAGCCAGAGGCCCTGGTACCAGCAGGTACCCTGACCCCGCTGGCAGGTGGCCTGTGGCTCATCGGTGCTGCACCAGCAGTGCCTGTGGGGCTGGGCTGAGCAGGGCCACCGCAGCACCCCAGCAGTGGTGGGCTCCTGGGGACAGGGTGCTGCGGCCAGGCTGTCCCCTGACCCTTGGGCTGGTCGGTAGAGGCAGGAGCTCCACGGGGGGTGTCTGGGGTTGGGGGGGGTGGCTGTGCTTTGCTGCTCACTTCCTTGTGTTTGCCATTTCATGGGGGATTTTAGTGCGGGTGGCAGCACCAGCTGCAGAGCAGAAAGGTCCAGACATGGGTGTCACCACGCAGATGTGTACGCGCACGTGCCTGGTGATAAATATACAGATGTGAATGTGAAGAAAAATGTAAATATATACAATAATTTTCCACAATTAAAAGATATTTTAGAGCAGAAAATTTCCATTTTAGGCGTAGGAACATCAATTTTATAAATAAAGGATTTAAATAAACATTAGCATGGATACATCAACACACACACATACACGCTCACACGCGCACTTAAAATAGGCTCCCACACTATAATTTTAAATAGTACAAAACAAATGAATTCTCCAAATATTGTTTAAACTGGCACAGGGGGTTATGATGTCATCTCTGTAGTAATCATAAACTTGTTTTCCTGTAATAAATATGATCGCTTTTCCCATTAACAGTTTATTAGGAGTTTTGGTCTATGCGAGACCAATACCAAACCGTGGCTGGTTTTGATTGCTGAAGACTGCATTAGGTCTCCATCCTCTCCGCTGGCTCACTCATGCTGCTGTCAATAGTCACTCTTTTATTTTCTCATCCTTTTCCTCTGGGGAAATCACGAGTGGCGCCTCGCTCATGAGCAGGATCTCGGTTTCTGCAGCGCGTGGTGGGACTCTGCCTTTGGGCTGGGTTGTCAGCTCTAAGGTTGCCTCCGCTGGGAGCAGGATTGGGCAGCAGCGCTGCAGGGCAGGGAGCCGCAGGCTGACCCGGCGCGGGGCTGCCGGGGCTGTGGAGGGCATGCTGGTACAGGGGGTGCAGAAGGAGGTGGGCTGGTGCTGCCCCTGCGCCCAGCGCCCTCCCAGAGGCTGGTGCCAATGAGCCCAGCTGATGAGGACATGCCCAGCCCACAGGCTGGTGCCAGCGAAGCCGCTGGGGCTGCTACACTCATTGTGCTGAGCCAAGACGGCTGTCACCGTCCTCAGACAAGATGCGCTCTGGGTGAACGTCCCCACCAGCTCTGTGGGGTCCAGTCCTGATGCTTGGACATCCCCACTTGAAGGTGGACATCCCCACCTGAAGGAGCCTGTGCTGGTGGTGGTGACAGTCCTTTCCCAGCAACAGCACAGTGCTCCCAGGCTGGTGGTCATGTGCATCAGCAGAGTTTCACCCATGGGTGCAGATGAGACCCATGCCGGGGTGCCCTGCAGGGAACAGCACCTGTGTCCCTGCACCACCCTGGCTCAGGGGTGGCCCTGACAGTGCAGCTGGGGGCACCCAGCCAGCTCCGGCCCAGGTCCAGGCTGGGGCACACCGCACTTCAAGGGATCTCTGAGCAGATGGACCCAGCATCCCACTGCAGCCCTGGGGGCTGAGTCCCACTGCCCCATCTTATCTCCTGTTCATATGAGCAGCCTCGTAGGAAATACTGCTGGAACGCGTCAGCTCCACTCCTGTGTTCATTCATACTTATCAGCACCAGGACACGGTGTCTCTGAATGACTTAGAATAATATTTGGAAAAATCCATCTTAAGTATATTAGTCCACTAAGCCTTTAAGTCTTCACAAGGGCCTTAATTCCAAGGACGCTGATGCATGCCTGTGCCAAGGATTTTGCAACGCAGTGACACACAGGCGGCCAGGCTCATTCCACGCCCCGTCCTGCTGCCTTGAAAATGGTTAACAAATGTCTTACTGCTGGAAATCTGTTTCTGCTTAGCTGGGAAGCGGTGGGGTTCTGAACCCTGCTTTGTAGCACCCTGCTGGCAGCTTTTGTCATTCTCAGGCTTGGCATAATATTGGAACTATTAAATGATGTTGCATTGCCTCATTGTATTTAGATTTTAAACATATTTGTAAGGCTTTGAAAAAAAAAATTGTTCTCATTATTAAAGTAATGTACCAAATACCTTCTAGTAAATAATCTGTCCCAGAAGTGCTCTGCTCACTCAGAGCAGGCTGGGGAGCAATAAACCAGCAAAAGAGAAGGGGAAAAAAAATAACATGGATGTTACAGGAATATAGAGCCAGGAGAAATAAGTGGGAAAGTGCAGAATGATGTAGCTGAAGCTGAACTCCCGGCAAGCTTCTGTTTGCATGCACAGCCACCCGCCTGGGAGGGCACCGGACCCCCACCCAGGAGCTGAGGGCAGACGGCAGACAGCAGAGCATGGGCAGTCGCCAGCTCAGCGAGGGTGGTCGGATGAATGGGCTTTGCCTTGTGCCACCACCTCTGGGCAGTGCTGGAAGGAGCCGGGGCCCTTGGCGTGCAGAGTTTGGCAGCGAGGGATGTCAGAAGAGCTCGGAGGTCGCCCTGAGGGCTGCTGGGGGGTGCAGGAGCAGCCTGAGGAAACAGGGCACTCTGCTGCCTTTGCTTCCCAGTCCCCCTTGTCTGAACAGGCCAGAAAACAGGGTGAGGAGCCTTTGATTCTCCAGGCTCTCCCTCTGCAGCCCCCAGGCTGTCTAAAATCAAGAGACGGAGCCAACCTGCCTGCCTACCTGCACATCTCTCCTCAGAGATGGAGGTGGAGATGTCTGTGTTTAGGGAAACTGTCTTAGCCAAGTGGCATTAGCTACCTTTCCCTGCCACTATCACCTCTACTTTATCCAGCCTGGCAAATGACCAGAATGCAAAACTCTCTTGTAGATGTTCTTCCAGAGTTTGATTGATTCATTGTGATACCTGAACTTACACCTGTCAGCAAGTGTTTCTCCTCATCCATCTATTCAGAGCAGATCCCCAAGGGCAGAGTTCATCTGCTTCCCTCTCCCACTCTGGTGCCAGTGATTGAAGGGGGTCTGGCAGGGAGTCTGGGACACAGTGGGTGAACCACAGCATGTCCCAGCTCCAGGCTCCCTCCCCAGGGAGGGATGAGCTGTACCTGAGGAGGAATAACATGGGCTGCTGCTCACTATTTACTTGCAGCACCATAAAGCCTCCATGCCAGCATCCCCAGGCTACAGTGCTGTGAAGGCATTGACGATCTGTCCCCTAGCTACCAGCCTCCCAGCACGTTAGCAGCAGAGCTAATTACTAGTGATTTGACTAACAGTGCAAGCCTGGGCCAACTATATATTAGGTCAATCTTCTAGAAGCTGGGAAAGTACCAAAAAGCAAACAAAACCAAAACAACAACAACACAACAAAAAGCCAAGGAGAAAGGAAAATAGCTGTGATACTGTTGCGATGTCTGTACATGAGTATTTTTGCACTGAAGGAATGCAGATGCATTTTTGCTGTGTTACAGCACAGTTCTAGACAGACCAGCAATGATGCACTGTAAACAGACCATGTTAAAACACATAGTTCTCTCTAGATCTTTCTGCAGTATTTTCTCTAAATAGTTATTTTGTAATAGGCGTTTTATTTGTTTTGCAGAGTCCCTAAATAGTATGAATCCAAGTTCAGGAACATGCATGTTCTGGCATTTATTTTAGAGGACTCTTTATTTAGTAAGCACTGTGACAAGCGACATCCCCGCCAAGGCCACCCGCTGCCCACCGCCTCCTCGTGTGGCTGCTCTGGGCTTCGGGAGATGGATGCTCCACCGGTGCGGTGCAGGCTGAGCACCGGCACAGCAATGGAGTGATGGAGATGGGCACAGCCCGCTGCTCCCTGTGCCCAGGCATGGCTAGCGTGGACGGGAGTGTAGCTGGGAGGGCTGGAGACCCCCTGAATCTGGGGGAGGCTGGCTGCTCCTTCAGGCTGCTCCATCACCAAGGGCAGAGGTCTCCCAGGGTGTGTAAATCCTCACTGCTGTGCTTTCCTGGTGTGGCCCAGGAAAAACCCCTCGCCACAAAACCATCTCCCCTCACCCACAGGGCAAGGCAGGAGCTGAGCTTGTCTCTCCACGTTGTTCAGGGTTATCCAGGTTAGTTTTCCTCCTCCAGTGAATAGGAAAGGGACACAGAGGATCGAAAAACGCAGAGCTCAAACCCCTTTTTGATTTGTTTCATAGACTGTTAGGCTGCATTAGGAGCTAAAGCTAAATTCTGTGCTCTGCTGCCCCGGGGCAGTGTCCCCCTTCCCTGTTTGCCCAGATAAAGTAGCCAAGGGAATTTGCTCTCAAGTATGGGAGAAGAAATGGGGTTTTTCTGGTATCTGATTTGCATCCAAATTAAGGTGATTTGGTTCCTGAAAGACTGGAATATCTCTTGAAGTGCTGGAGTGATTAAATGTGATGTTCCACAGATAGCAGCTGCAGCTGAAGGTGGGCAGGGCAGCCAGTGCAGGACAGTTGGAGAAGCTCCGTTATCCCCCTTTGAGCTCCCAGCCCCCAGGGAGCGAGACCAAGATGGGGCTGTAGGAAAGGGAAGACAGCGCTGAAGTTTGGAGAATCAGTCAACTACCCATCCGATTCTCCATGCTGGCTGCGTAGCCCCATGCCAGAGAAACTTTTGGAGGAGGAACTGGACCTTGACAGCACCATCTGTCACTTGGCTGGAAGTGGGACTGAGCCAGAAGGAGTCCCAGTGTCAGTGCTGATGCTTCCAGCAAGCTGGAGCATGCACAGAGGTTTGGACATCGCCCAAGCTCTTCTGCCTGCCGTGGGGCACAGGAAAGGTAGGCCTGTGCGAAGCACTGCCAGGTTGTTTGAATTTCCTATGTCTTCCCAATATTACCTTTTTGGTGAGGACTACAATTTTAAAACTACCTTCTTTAATACCTTTTTTTTTTTTTTTTTTTTTTTTTTAAATCTGAGTGGTTGCTCTTTGATTTTCCCCCTTTCCAAGTCTCCCTGTGTCACCAGCAGGAATTCCTTTATGGTTCGTAGAAAACAAATTGGAAACAAACTACAAAATATTTTGCTTTTGCAGAAAGGGGGAAGGGCAAACAAAAGTTAAATGCAATTTTCTGTACTGGCCTCATTTACGGTGCCAAGTTTTACCCATTGTGTAAAGCGCAGCTCATTTACCCAAGCAACATAGATGGAAATCCAGCACTTTGGGATGGGTGAAGCTGTTTGGGTTTGGAGATCACGCTATGTAATTGTACGCAAAAGGAGAGCTTGCCATTGTGGTTACCAGCTCCAAATGGGAATGGTATGAATAGCCAAACTTCTCATAGGCGTTGTAAATTGTGTTTCCACAAACCAACTTCCAGGAATAACAGCATGCTTTTCTAAACGATGTTTGTTTGCTCTCTGCACCCCTTCCAGCCCTCCCCCTTCTCTGTTCTGCTTTTTATTCTTTTTATTCATTGAAGTGATGATAACTTAGGGAATATTTTGGTGACTTTCACAGACATTTGTGATTTTTCCTCCTGAACTGCCAAAGTAAAAGTTGGCCCAGGCCAGCTAAGGCACTTCCACTGGGATTTGAGGATGGTAAATCAGGAAGAGGCAAGAGTACAGTGAAATCTTGGTTAGAAATGACAATGCCATTTCCCCCCTTGCAATGAACGGAAAGACAGAAATAACTTCAGGAAAGACTTTCCTGCCTCCGCAAAGCCTGTTGGAATTTGCAGCAAACCCAAAGCCTTTCTCCCCTTCCCCGCTCGCACATGCTGCACATTTTGCTTGTTAGTGAGTCCTGGACACGAGTCCTTGGTCCTTTATCTGATAGAAGAAGCGGAGCAGCTGCTGGACGCCAGTTACAGTAATGGCCCACCTAAGTCGTGTGAAAACTGGACCTCTATGGGAGTGGGGGCAGGATCATGCAAAGGCTGGTTCTGAATCACTCTTGGAGCTGTTCCTGCATAGGCCACACTTGCAGGAGGCTGCGTTCCGACCTGGCTCCCAACCGCCTGCAGCTGAAGGCTATTGTCAGCAGCAGTTCAGCTCTGCAATGCTGACAAGCCACGGCTGTCCGCCTCAGGGCTCCTCCACCTTCCCCTGACAGTAGGTGGCTGGACAAGGGTCTCCTGGTGGCGTGTGCATCATGTATGATTTGCCTGGGAACAAACGGGGTGCTTTTCTGACTTGTTAGGCACTGCAGTTGGCAGGAGATGCTCTAGAGCAACACTGAACCCGAATATCGACAACTGGCACGGGGCAGGGTTTTGCAGCTGTGTCTTCATTGGTAGCAGAAGTGCTGGAATCTGCATCTTCTCCTGAGTCTGTGATGTCCCTCCTGATGAAGGGATCCTGGACAGGACAGTAGTTAGTGGGTCTGGCTAGAAGATACGAGATGGTCATGACGTGGAAAAGAAGAGTATCTGTTTGGAAAGAAGTAGTTGGTGAGATTCTTCAAAGGAGCGCTGAGATCTTGTACTTTTAAATCAATTTAAATAATGGTTTTGCCATAAAAAGAGGGAGCGTGCTGAAGTCTATGTTCAATACAAAGCTTGAAAGTGCAGCTGAAGCACGAGGAATGTCACCTCCCAAGAGGCGAGGGATGAAGAGTCTGTCACCCCAGGTGGGACTCGAGGCCTCATCTTGTTCAGACAATCCAGAGCAAAGGCTGTGAGGGGTTGTGACTCTAGAATATAAACACAGGAGGTGATAAATTCTAGGTGGGGAGACAGCTATTGAAACTGTAGGACGTTGCTGTCACAAGAATCGTGAACGTGAAAGAGTAGGTGTTTTCTATCCATCAAAGCAAGGAGATACCAGAAAAGCTTCTAAAGAAATGAGAAACAAAAAGAAAACTGGTGCCACAAAGCTTATCGTAGCAGGGAAGGGACTTAAACAGACGGTGCTGGGTGGGCATCTGGCACATCCCGTGAATCCTAGGTCAGGGAAGATGCTGTGTGTCAGAGGAAAAGGAGCACAGGGCTGGGACTGGGCTGGCACAGACACTGCAGGTCACACTGGTTGTGCTGACCTTGGACAATCCCCATGGACTGACTCCCCTTTGAAGTCAGACCCTGACAAGCTGGACTGTCCTCCTTGATTAATCATATTTCAAAGAGTTTATGGGTAGGATAATTCTGCCAGAAGCAAGGGTTTCCTGGAACCAGACCCAGTCTGATGGCACAGTGTGATGGCTGTGGTCAGTGGGAAGCATGGGACAGACCTCACAGAGCAGCCATGGTCCCTTCCCTAGAATTTCTTTTATGTAAGCTGGCAAATACTGATTTAGCCCTGAAACAGCCCTTGGCTTTTAAAAGAGGATTAAAATAAACCATTCTGGGGTTCTGCTTTGATTTGTCGTCCCCAAGCCTTTTAAAGGTGTGATTTTGAGCCATTCTTTGAAATTGAGTAAGCAAGGAACTTCCTCAGTTTTAGAGAAACTTCTCCCATACTCACAAATCTTCAGGAACCAGGGCTTTAAATAAAATCACCTAACACCAGCCTGGGTGGTCAGAGGCTTATCATGGGGTGGGGAACGTGCCCCTGACACTTGGTGCTGCCTGGGGCAGAGGCTGGGAGGAGAAGCCCAGCCTGGACGGTGGCAGGAGCAGTGTGGGGTGATGGGTGGTGAGGGATGTGTCTGTGGTGGCAGGAGCAGTGTGGGGTGATGGGTGAGGGATGTGTCTGTGGTGGCAGGAGCAGTGTGGGGTGATGATGGGTGAGGGATGTGTCTGTGGTGGCAGGAGCAGTGTGGGGTGATGATGGGTGAGGGATGTGTCTGTGGGGGCAGGAGCAGTGTGGGGTGATGGGTGAGGGATGTGTCTGTGGGGGCAGGAGCAATGTGGGGTGATGGGTGAGGGATGTGTCTGTGCTCCCTCCTGCACAATCGCCTCCCAGCTCGCCGAGCCGCGTGCAGGCACATTGCTTTCCCCTTTGCTGAACAAGTCAATACATTGTTTGGGGACTGTGGACTGGCAACTTCATATTCTCTGGTGAATTGCCCTGCTAGAAAATCCAGTCCTATGCATGTTTCCATTTGTATACCCACTGGTATAACATCAGGTCCTGGGAATGCTCCCCCCTCCTGCACTCTTTCAGGGGGTATCGATGTTTCCATTTAATGTGGGGTTTTTTGCCCTCACTGAGGAATTTTACAAATAGTTTGTTTATTGTGTCAATCTCTGCCTTTGTGAGCAGAAGAGGGAGCATCTGGAGAGCATCATGAACTCTTGGCATGGATGCTCCTGGGAGGCTGTGCTCTCCCCAGCGTGAGAGAGGCAGCCTGTCCCCACTCCCCAAAGCCCCCATCACATCCTCAGATGGGGTCCTGCCTGAGCACATCCTTCTGCTCCCAGCTGTGCTGGAGGCTATGGCAGGGTGCAGGGACAGCCACGCTGGCTCCCAATGGAGAGTTACTTGCCCTGGGCTGGGCCACATCCCCTTGTGAATTCACCTGCCTGCTTCACAGCCAAGGAAGGTCTCCTAACAGGTCAACTCTCCTGGCAATCAGCTTGGCTGATGCAGGAGATAAAGACCTGTCTTTCCATAGGTGCCAAAGCAAGACAAGGCTGTTGTGCCCACCCAGCCTAGGGATTCAGCAGAGCAGCCTACAGCCATGGCATTGAGCCTGCTCACCAGCAGCAGTCTCACCTCTACGTCAGCTGGGAATTTTCCATCACAATAGAGCTTCACCGAGGGGAAAAATGAAAGAGTTGATTAATCAAAAGGAAAACGTCGTACAGGAATGCACCAGTTTGAGTTAAAGTCTTATCTGAAAAGATCACCGGAGTTTTGGAAGGAATGTCTCATTAAGACGAGGCAGACCACCCTGCAGTCGTCTATCACCTACCGGTCAGGACACAGCTGGGAGCGGGGAAGGCGGCAAAGTAGAGATTTGACCTTAGTTCCCTGTGTCCCAGCAGAGCACAGCGCTCGTTACACCCCAGGACAAGCGCATGCCTTTCCTGTCTTGTTGGAGCTGCTCAATTGTGTACAGTTAATTAATATTCATTAAGTCGAAGGGAAAGTTGGATTGCAGACTGCTCGTTAAGGTACTGACTTGGGCTCAAGTTCAAGCGATTATTCCTTTATTTATACTGTGGAAAGTCGCAGTGGGACAGGCCGTACAAACCCACCAGCCTGGCGGTTCAAGTGCTCAGCTGGGGCCTGGGGGACTTCCAGCCAAGCCCCCCCTCTTCCAGTGCTGGAGAAGACCTTGGTCCTCCTTCCCACACCTCAGCTGTTTTCATGCAATGGCAACCCATTTGGGAGTGTCTTTGGTTTTTCATGGAAATTGCTCGAGGTTTTGGGTTGATCCTGGGTTGGAGTGGGAACATTTTCTGGTGCTTTAGAGGTTTCATTGGAATGGTGAGGCCATTCCTTCCCAGCTCCTGCTTCCAGGCAGGCTGCAGCCAGCTTTGTGGCCAAGGTGAGGGAGCAGCTTGGTGGCGCTCAGAGACCTCTGCATGTCGTGTGCCCCGTGGTGTTTGCAACAAGCAATGCCACAGCCACGCAGGGATGCCTCAGCCGTAGTGGGGAGGCTTATCCCTTCCCAGGGAGCTCTGGTTACAGCTTGAGAGCTCAGCTCTGGTCAGGGTGGCAGGCGCTGCAGCCAGTCACAGTGGATGGGGACACCTGAGTTGGTGTGATGCAGGTGGATGTGGGCAGGTAGATGCTCACAGAAGGATCCAGGAGCAAGCACAGCCTTCATCTTCCCTGGTGCCCAGTGTGTGTCAGCAGGAGGGATTGTCAGGGCTTTGGCAGTCCTGAGCAGCAGGCTTCTGTTCACTTGCTTAGTCAGTAAAAGCCTGCAGAAGACCAAAGCCCCACGGCTGTGCCACCTGGGGCACTGCTGCCTCCTCTGTGGTGGATGGGACATGGAAGCCATGGCCTTCTCCAGTTCTTTGTGTGAGTGAAGGCTGGGGACTCTCTGCCCCTGTCCGGGGGTGCCAGGCGGTTGTTATTCAGGCAGAGCAGAGATTGCCCCTAAAGAGTGGGGAGGGGAAAGCATCTAAACCCACAAATACACCCATTAGTGCCCCATGTTGACTGACTCCACAGCCATCCTGGATGGAGTTGCGTACCCTGGGAGGCCAGCCGACCTTCTGCCCAGCTCAGACTGGAAGCACTGGTTTAGCAGGGAGTGAGCTACAAAGCCCACATGCTCATTTCTGTGCCCCAAACGGACAGCAGGGATGGCTTCCCATGGGCAGGGTCTGGCAGACATCAACAGCAGATGGACAGCCTGCCCTGAGATCCTGTTCCAGTTTGAAGTGATCCAGTTGAAGGTGGTTTATGGCTCGGTGGTTCCATATCCACCAGATTATAACAAGTACCAGGCAGACAGCTGGATGTAGAGCTCAAGTTCAACTCCACAACAGGCACGCAGGGATTTCTAGGTGATGAATTTGAGGAACATACTGGAGAAGGCATGCGGGTGCCTGTGTGTGCTGAGAGGTGGGTTGTGTACCATTCCTCCGTGCATAAGGATGTGCATAACCACAGAGACAGCCTGTGCCCTGCCAGGAGAGCTGGTCACACTTCTGCCAATTCATCTCAATGGAAACTTTCCATAAGAACTAAATTTGTTTAGAGAAAACCATTGAAATGAAACATTCTGCTGATGTCAAGATGTTTGGCTTTTACATTAGCTGGTGAAATGCTCCGATTTTTTGTTTTGACTTTTTGTTTCTATATCCTACTGACTTTATTATTCCAGTATACCTCATAAAAATAAGAAGTAAAAGAAAAAAAAATCAAAACAAATTACTTCAATTGGCCCTAGCGCCATTCTTCAAATTACACTTGACCGGCCAGCTGAAAATTTGTTGTTTTCATCCTGATTAGAGATAAACCCAAATCTCTGAACAGCAGAATTGCAGAGTTTTCTTTGAAATGGTATTACAACCCTGCCAGCTCGAGGTGCAAGTGTGTGCAGCTCACTTGCTGTGTCTGTGGAGCAGAGCCGCGGGGGGTGGGGCAGCACAGGCAACGTGCCCCACCATGGATCAGTGTGGATGCACTCAACAAGTCCTCCTGCCTCCTCCTGAAACAACAGCTGTGAGGCTGAATAAGTTGCCAGCACACTGGTGTGCCAATGAGTAGCCTCCATCCTTGAAAGCACAGATCCCACCCTGGGTCCCCTAGCACCATCCTGCCACCCCACTTGTTCCCCAGGTCCCCTGAACTCAGAGGTGACAACTCAGAGCCACCTTTTTCACCCTCAGCCCGGCTCTGCTCCCTCTCCCAGGTGTCACTCAGTGGCACGCACTGTGTCCTGGAGAGAGCACCCTGCTGTCTCCATGCCCCTGCTTTGGCCTCTCCTTGGGGAGCTCCTGTGGCAAATGCTGCCCTTCTGTCTAGGAGCCATGTGTCGCTGCTGCAAGAGTGGGGGCACAGACTCTGTCTGGCCATGATGAAGAACATCCAGCTAATGACATCTCCACCAGTGCTGTCCCCTTCCCTAGCATTTTCCAGCTCCTGCCTCCCTGGATTCCCTTTGCTGCTCCTCACCACTGGCTGGTCCCTGAAGCCCAGTGCTGCCACAGTGCCAGGATTTCAGTGCAAGGGGTGTGGGAAGCAAAACTGCTCCTGCGTGTGACCCCTCCCTGCATCTGTAGCTCAGGGTACTGTGGCCACTGTCACCCCTGCCCCAGCTTTTCTTCTCCTCTCCCCTTGCACCCCTCCCCTCACTGCCTTGGCAGTCCTGTGCCAGGGGCTGGGCACTATTCCTGTGTCTCAGCTCTGCTGCTCTGGATGGCCATGGGCATGTTCTGCTGCCACGCACCAAGGACGGTTCTTCTAAGAGGTTGGTTGAAAGGTTTTCCAGCCAGAAAACACTAGTACAGCATAATCTAAACATCCCACAGGACCACTTCCATTAGTTGAAGAGACTGACATAATACTGCTGACGCACTTTGTTTCAGGCGGCTCAGAGCTCTTTGCTTTGGCTTCTTGCTGGGAAGTTGTGCTCTGTCCACATCTCGTGGCAGAGGCACGGGGGGGTTGTAGCGTGGTGCGTGGTTCACCTCCGCACAGGAGTACCCATTCCGTGCCGTGGTGGAGCAGGGTGTGCCTGCACCTAGGCTGCACCCATGAGCAAGGCACCTGGTGCTGAGCTGCTGTGCACTCTGCATCTTCCTTTACCTCTGCAGCAACCACTCCTAAGCACACCTGACTGGGAAGCAGCAGCAGGACAGTTTGGGCTGGCTGCTGTGAGTCTGTCCAAGGTGCTTTTCAGCTCATGGTCTGGGGCACTTGGCTAAAGCCTTTCCTTTGCTGTGACTCATCAGCATCCTGAGAAGGAGCTGCTTCTCCTGGGATGCTGAAGAACAACTACAGCCTCTGCCTCAAAAACCATGAAAGTATTTTTAATTGGTTGTCACACAGAGAGGAGCTGCCAGTTAATTCATCATTGAAATTCACTATTCGTCTTCCTCTTGTAGATGAATGAAGCCGGCCCTGCTCTGCCGCTTTTGTGAAGGTTGAAGTAGGGATTTGCAGACACCTTATTAACAGCTCGGCTGGGGAATGCTTAGACACAGCTGCCAGTGCCCTCCACCTAGGGAGGCTGGGTCACCGCCATCCAGAGGCAGCTCTGTGCTCCGAAGCCCGTGCTGCTGGCACATCTGGCTCCTTTCAGGGCTGGTTTCTGTACCCTGAGCAGAAGTTACATGTGGTTTCCTCTCAGCAAGGCCCAGAGCCCCAGCCTGCATCACGCCGCTGTGGTGGGGAACCCTTCCTGCTTGGAAGAGCTGGCTTTGGACTTGCATCCTTCAGCAAAACCCAGTGTTTGTTTATATCCACCGGCTGTCTGGGTCTCTTGGTGGCCCCTGGGTACAGCTGCTTTCAGAGGGCTTGAACAAGCAAGTTAAGTCCTGTGCGTAAAAGCTGAAGGCTGATGACCCCTAGAGTCAGCCTGGGAAACGCACCCCTCCGGAGCAGCTCCGCCCGCCGGCCCCCGGCCCCACGCCGGGATGCTGCCCGGGCAGCGCTGCGCTCGCCCCCCCGTGCCTGCCAGGGGCGCCCCGGCTCGGCCCGGCTCTCGCCGGGGGGCTGGTTCCCGGGGGGCTGTGCAACCCCTTTTTGGCTAAGCGATGGATCGGCTGCCAGCTCAGCCCCGGGCGGCTGGACCCCCCCCACCCGCAGCGCTGGGGGGCCGCATCCTGCACCCAGGGACCACAGCGGGGACAGCAGCAATGCTCCCCTGGTGGCGCTGCTGCAGGAGGTGCTCAGCCCCAGGCAGGACCAGACCCAGCGGCTCCAGCCTTTCCGTACCTGGGGAAGGGGCTTCTCCACTGCCCTGGAAGCACAGGGACCCCCCAGCAGCAAGGACCCCAGGGACACCACCTTGGTTCCACCTGGCAGGCGCTTTCTGGGGAGCCCGTGGCCTTACTGATTCAGAGACAACCCGCTGGCCATCACCTAGCATCTAGATATCTGCAAAAAAACGATCTCTTTGCTCGGAATTATCTTCTTGTTGGAAGCAGCAGGCCGGATCTAGGGGTAATTCTCTCATTAGCATAACGAGGAGCCCCATGTCCTGGCTGCCTCTGATCACTAGCTCAGAGAAAGGCCTTGAAATCCCTCGTAATACACAGCAGTATCGTGATACTCTGCCAAATTTATTCATCCACTCTGTGCAGCATAGACACTGGCTTATTGCATTACCACCTATTATTTACACTAGTATTGCTCAAATGGGGTCAAAAGCAGCAAAATGTCTGTATTATCTTGCAACAAGGGGTTCCCCACATCAATCACCTCGTGCATGTGTGTGTGCAAGCACGTATGTGTGTATTTTTGTGAAAATGTAGTTTTGTCAGTTCTGGAGGCACCTGTAGAGCTTATTCCGGCATGAATGACATTAAATCAAGAAACCAGTGGTGCAGTGCTGCTTTGGGAGCCACTCAGCCTGGGGGAACGTCGCTGTTTGTGGTGGTGTTGGTGTGAGCACAGCCTGAGTGATGTGGAGCCCTGTGACCCAGCCCCCAGCGAGAGACGAGCCCTGCCTCTGGAGTGTGTCCCACGTAAGGAGGCTGGAGAGGGGGGAGCAAGGCTCTTACCTGTTTCTTAGGAGGGAGTGGAGGGAGCTGAGGGAAAAAAACTTGCATGTAAAGAAAACATGTTTTGCAGAAATGACTGTTTTTCCATAAAATTGTTCTAATGTTTGATCAAAAAGTGAATGGGCTGGAACTGCAGTTTGGCTTCTCATTGTGCGTCTCCTGGCAGCTGAACTGCCTGGACTTCCCTGTCCCCATCCCCATCCTCCTCCAAGGGCCGTTCCCACCAGACAGCTTCACCCACAAGACTCCGTGGCCAAGGACAGCCTCAGCATAGGAGCTTCAGATTTTGGTCTTCAGTAATTTTCTGGGAATCAAAACTTTCTGTGAAAAGTAAGAAAAGGCTTTGAAGCAGCTTCAGAGTTTGTTCCTGAGTGCTGGGCAGGGCTCATGCAGGCTCGCAGGACCGTCTGGGAGGGCTGGGAGCTGGCTCACCATGAGGAACGAGTTGGGAGGTTTGGGAAAAGGTTGAGGTTGGGGCCAGGGCTCAGATGGAGCAGGATAAGCCGGCAAAAGGGGCCGTTTGACGTGTGCTGCAGCTGTGGGCACTGAACTACATGTACTTTGAGGTGTCCTCCAGCCTGCGACCCCAGAAGTCAGGTCAAGGTTAAGAACAGAAGATCCTTCCTCCTTCTCCAGGTGGTCCTATCCAGCAGGGAGCTCTACCCGGTGGTGCTAGACCTGAGAGTGGCACTGGTCCCTTTTCTTTGTGATGTGTCCAACTCCCAAGTGTGACAGAGGGCTGTACAGGCAATGCTCAGCTGGCTGGGGAGTAACCATGTCCCCAGGGAACATCCCTCTGTGTTTGGAGGGGTGACACCACCTACACGGGGAAGGGGCACTGCTGGTGGCTCCTGGGATCCCCCAGTATCTCCCTGTGGCCGAGGCACGGGGACATCTCCGCACGAGCACTGCAGGAATGGTTCATTGTCTCCAGTGTCATTGTTACATGTAAGGAGGATGGAAAGCAGCTTGTCAGGGTGGTGGCATCAGTGCCATTCATCACAGGGAATTTGTCAGATGGGGTACATGATCCCAGACAGTTGTGTGACATGGTTCACCTGGGGTGAAATCCCACCCAGCGCTGACAGCCACTGCCACACATGTGGGCAGCGTGTGTCCCCTGGCCCAGGGGACAGTGAGAACAGAGCTGCCACCACTGTCACCATCTTACACTTGCAGACTCACCACGCCAGGCTGGGCAGCAATGGGTGGACAGGCTCATCCCCTTCACGCTGGGATGACCATGGGTGGGCCGGGGTCTCAACGAATCCAGCAGGAATTTTGCCCATGACATCAGCAGAGTGGAGACTTTGCATCATTCTATTTAAAGAGATTATCTAGAGCAGCCCTTGGCAGCCCTGCAAGGGTGGGATGCCAGATTTTTTCCCAAATTAGAGGTGAAATGTGCCAGTAGAAACGCAGCGAGAGCTGCTCTCGCTGCCTCCCAACAGGCAGGGTGCTGGTGAGCTGCTTATCGGGTGGCCACCCATCGCTCAGGGGAGGGGGGAGTCACTGACACCTTGCCCACCACCCTGCTCCTGGCCCTGCACCTGAGGTGCCCTCGGTACCCATAACATCCTTGGCACATCAGGGCACAACAACGGTGTGTCCTGGGGGAGTGCTTAGCTTCCATACCCTCTTTCCCAAGGCCTGGCTTTGTGTTCACAAGAAAAGGGGCAGGGGGCAGGGGGCAGGGGGTGGGTGGGGGTGTGTGGAGAGTAGAGATCAGAATGATAACAGAAAACGGAGAAAAGAAGTGAAAAGATAATTTTTCCAGTTAAATATACTGGAAAGTGGGGCTGAGATTCTCTATGTCACTATATTTTTTTCCTCCTTCAAGGTGTGCTTTTTTTGCCAAATGAGTTTCTAGGAAGACCAGGCAGGGCAGGGTTTGTGCTCTGGGGCCATGTGGCCAGGCAGGAGCACCGGGTGCCCGGTTGCAGGGGCTCCTCGCTCTCAGGGCTCCCCACATAGGAGTTTGGGGTTGAGCGTTTTCCCTCAGGTGCTGATGTGGAGGGCACATAGAAATGGCTTGGTTTCCATACTCATGGCTGTTAGAAAAATGTCTAAATGCATCATTGAAGTTTTCATGCTTTATATGCACAACTAAAATGTTAGAAGCACTTCAGTGCAAAAATGCTGTTTCATTAAGTGCATTTGTGTTATCCTTATGTTTTGGGTTGGTTTTTTTTTTTGTGTGTGTATTTTATAGTATCACATTAGATGTTATTGTATACTAGGCATCATATTGTCACCTTTGGTAAAGCAATCAAACAATATGAAAGTTATTTTTTCAAGATTTGACCCAGTGAATGTCAGGACTTTTACACATCAGCTTAATGAGAATCAGAAGAAAATTCTCAGTGTTGACATTTCTGGTGGGTGGAAATTCAGCGTTCTTGTGGTTGCCTTCTTGTAGAGTGATTTATTGTTACTCTGATTTGTCAGGATATTTCATTAATCCCCGTTGTAAATTAGTCTAGGGGAAGCTTTGAATTCACCTGTGCACCATAAGATGTGTAAACCAGTGACTCTGTTGTGCTAAACAATACTAACACCTTTCTCTCTGGCTTCACAATAAAGCAAGGTTTATTTTGCAAGGAAAATTATAAACACTCAGCCTGGAACAGGGCTGGGAAGATGCCTACCTGTGTGACTGAGGGGAGCAAACCTCCCCCCTTACAGATGTGAGGGCATCATCACTCAGGTCCCGCTGAGCAGGTGGGGCCAGCACTCCCTAATCCAACAGCAGCTTGCACCATAAAGCTGGGGAAGGGAGACCCTGACAGGGATTTGGAAAGCATTTGTAGGAACCTTCTGCACAGCCCTGCTGAGATCCCGTCTCTTGTGCAAAGCTAAACAAAATGGTGAGAGGCTGACAAGCCTAAAGGGCAGAAGAGCTAAAAGTGGGAAAACCAGCTGACCAGAAAGGTCACTGCAAATAGGCAAATGCTCAAAGAACCGTGGAAGCAGATGAGATGTAACTGCCTGTGGCAGTACAGCTGAGAGCCCCACAGTGAATTTAACTGGAGGAAAATGTGGGCTGGATATCAGCAAAATCCTGTCTTGCGGGCAGCAAAATCTATGGGAGCAGAGTGGTTTCCCGGGGGACAGAGCAAGCGCTCTATTGCTGGAGTAATTTAAAATTGGATGGGACAGAGTGCTTGGGAACATGCTGCAGAGGCTAATTGTGGGGCTGTGACTGTATGAAAAACGAGCATGCACGGAAAATAAAAGTTTGCTGTGGAGGGATATTTCTGTTGATAAGTCAGTGGTTCGAGGATTTGAGTAAATTAAGAAGGAGAGAGTCTTTGGGTCTGAGGAAGATGAGCTGGGGCCCCAGGGCTGCTGAGAAAGTGGCAGTTCCCTGGGGCAGGGGCCAAGGTGCTCGACTACTCCTCATGCCACCTTAGGGAGAGGGTCTCTGCCGTCCCTCCCCCCCCCTCCTGGTGGGATGCTGGCCTTGCTGTGCCAGGGAGGCATTGGGAGGGGGTTTATTACCGGGGAGATGGTGTGATCTCTGTCCGCAGCTCAGCCCCCACCCCAGCCCTGGCAGCCCACGTGCTGGGGGCCACTGCAGGGGCTCTTGCTGGCCCCACACCATCACCTTCCTCCTGCCAGGCAGTGCTACCCCGGCTCTGCTCAGGCCACGACGGATGCGTGGCAATCCAGTGGGTGCTCCCACAGCAGGGATGGCTGCTCCACTTCCCCGACTGGTGTGTGGGCTGCTTTCCTCTGGAAGAGCCTCCTCAGCATGCCATTCCTCCACCGTGATTTACAGTGCTCTGCCCGGCTCCGCTAACCTTTGCGCTTCTCTTTCAAAACATCATAATAAACACGCAGAGCTGAGAAGCGTCAGTGGAGCTGCAATGCCGGGTGCTCACGGCGGCCGAGCTCTGGCCCTGTGTGCCGGGGGAGGCACAGGCAGCATGTGCCCCTTGCTGTGGGGTGAGCAGGCAGGCACAGGGACCCCCCTCCGCCAGCAGCAGAGCTGTGTCCTTGCAGCTGAAGTCGGGATCGGTGCAGGCTCTGTAATGGGGAAGCACCTCTGTACCCCACGCAATGGGATACTGGCACCCACTGGGTCATCAGTGATGGCTTCAAACCATCACATCCCAAGTGCTGGAAGAGCCCGTTATTCTCACCCATGTGGGGATGGCACCTGGTGTCACAGGGGTGAGGCCCCTCATGTGTGCCAGGCTGGATGGAAAGTTCCCAGCATGGGGTGTCCCCTCCATGTCAGCCAGTGGGGGAGCACCCCACTGCCTGCCCCCATGCCCTCCCCACCACGAAAAAGCAAAAAGCCTTGTAGTGTCTGTCAGGCACCTGCAGCCCTGGGCCAGCCTCCTTCAGTGGCACTTTGCAGCATGTGGCCTTAGGGCTTGGTGCTGGCAGCATCGTCCTCCTGCCCCACAGACCTTGGGGTCCAGCTGCACTCATGCACGTGTGCCTAGCTGCAGAGTGTGTGCAAGAGCGACTGAGTCTGCTGGTGCAGTGGATTGTGCCTTCCAGCTGTCCTGTGTTACCTGCACACTGGTGCCAGCTCTCCCCCCAGTCTCTTGGGCTCCCATTCCTCCCTGCGCTCTTCTCCTGGAGAGATGTTTCATCACCTTTGAGCAGAGCTGCCTGTGTCTGCACGCTGCCTTGCCCCAGGGACAGCCATTGATCCCGGCCCCAGGCTGTGCTGAGGCTGCCAGCTGTGGGATTTACACTGTGCTTCTCTTGGTTTCACCCCAGTTTGCTCCTCCACCAGCACAGCCTCTCCCAGAGCCTGCTCCTGCACTGACCCCTCTGTGTTAGCAGGAGGCTGCCGAGCTGGAGCCCACGTGCCACCTGGCTGTGGCTTCCCCGCAGTGCTGGCACTTGGGGTGGCACAGTGGTGCCCAGGGTGATCTGCTGGTACCAGTCCCCCTGACCAAGCTCAAAGCTCCCTGGGGTCACCCTGCCCAGCTGCGGGCTGTGCGGTGTCACTTCTTTGCTCCCTCCTCCCCGCAAGACAACCCCTCTCTTAGGTCTTGCAGAGTTAAAAATAGAGCCTTGCTTATGGAAAGTTCATGCTGGATAAGAGACTTAGCAGGACGCCACTGAGATCCTCATCTGAACGTAAATCAATCGCTGCACTCCAGGCAGACCAGGCAGGCAGGAGAAGGACAAGCCCCCAGCACATGACAAGTCCTCTCTAATTAAAAAGAGACTGGTGAATGTGCTCCACTTTATTTTCATCAGTGGGAGAGCAGGGCAGCTGCCAGGCTATGACACCCAGGCTCTGGCTGCATCTGGCCACAGGCAGGGCGGACAAAGCTGCTAGACCAGTGTCCCCCTCCTGGCTGTGGCACTGCCAGGGTGAAGTGTCCTGCCTGGATGGGCTGTGGGCGAGACCCTGACTGCTGCTGGGGGCCCTGGGTGCAGTGCCAGCAGCCGTGCATTCGCAATGCAGCATCTGGCTGAGCCCAGCACCGTGTCGCTGCTCCCCGTGCAAGCACAGGTTGAGACTTGTGCCCGTGGATTTCAGCATGGCCCGGGGAGGGGAAAGGCTTTATGACACTCTGCCAAATGCTCTCTGCTCCCCGTGTGACACTGTGGGTGGCTGCGGTGCAGTGGGAGAGGGGTTAAAGCAGTCTCCGGTGTGCTGTGGGCGGGTGCTTGAGCCACTAACAAAGAATAGTAATGAATGGAAAAAGTGAAGTGTTTTTTCCCTAAAGCAAACAACTCGGTCAGATTAGAAGCTCGGAGTGCGCTTTACCCAACTATTAATACATTCCTCGCTCATCTCAAACTAAACAGCCGTACTGAGCTCCAAGTTCATAAAAACAGCATCAAATCCATGAGAGCACAGTACATTTATAGTGTCAGCCAGTAAAACTGCCTGCTGGAGGTGATGGTACTCTGGCTCTCTGCCTGCTGGGGAGGGACAGGCTGCGCCAAGCAAGAGGAAGACAGTGGGCCCTGAGCGAAGGGACCCTTGCCCTCCTCAACAGAGACTGCTGGCAGCCATGGATGGAGCCTGGAGAAAGCCCCTGCCACTGCTGTGCCAGTTTCCCTGCTTAGAAATACTAAAACACGGCAGGCTGGGGCTGTCAGGACCTGGGGCTTGTGTCCGTGGCTGCCAGCACATCCTCTGGGATCGGCAGGGATGTTGCTGGGCTCAGTTACTCATCACGCCTGCATCCCACCAGCCCGGACGGCCATGCTCACCTCACCTCCAGCCAAGGAAGGCTGAGGAGGGGGCTGGCTGCAGCGCAGGGCAGAGCCTGCATGAGATCCTAGTGTGGTGTGAGCGAGAAACACGGGCAGATTCACGCTTCCCTGTCTTCTCGTGCGGAGCAGAGGGACCGTCTCCATCGAGGACCCGCGGCTGGGCGCCTGTGGCACGCAGCGTGCTGGGCCAGGTGGCTGCCCAGGGCCCCCTGCAACGAAGGAGATCCCCCCTCCACTCTCCTTGCTGACAAGTGCCGAGGCAGCCAGCTGCTCGCCAGATCCCCACAGCTGTGCAATCCATCTGCAGCACACGCCACGTGCCAGCTGCAGCCCTGTGCATGCGTGGGAGCAGAGGGAGGCTGCAAGGCAAGGCCACAAACGGCAGCATCCCCTTTGCCTTCTGCAGCCTGGCGGGGCCAGGTGGGTGGTAAAAGCCCTGCACCTGCAAAGGGGAAGGGGACAGTGGCCTGCTGGGGCTTTGCCTCGTCCTTGGGCTGGCCATGGTGTGCGACCCGACGTGTGAGCACTGCAGACTCACTCCCTGTGCACCAAGCATCCCTGGCCTCCCTGCCACCTACTTAAAGGCAGATGCAGATGTTTTGTCCCTGAGGCTTGGTGCACCAGGGGGGTCTGCAGGAACAAGGTGCAAAACCTTTCTACATTTGGCAACTGGTACCTGGTGGTGCATTGCTTCTTGTAGTATCTTGCCATTGGGCTGGTCTACGCTCAATGTTTTATCTGTTAGGGTAGCTCAGGCTGGGGTTGTTTGAGGTGACACAGCCTGGGACAGATGTTTGCACTGGACATTGCTTGCAGGCTGCAGCTTTCTAGAGAGAGCCGAACAGAAGGTGTGCAAGAGCCAGGATTATTCATAAGCTCCCCCAAAGACCACCAGGCTGTTGCCCCAGGATGGAGATATTGAGATCTTCTCCTGTTGAGCTGGAGCTGAGCAGAGGGCTGCTGCTCTGAAGGAAGCTCTTATTCCTCTTCTTTGTCCTGACCCAGTTTGAGAAACTGAATCATGTCTCAAAAAACAAAATATTCAGGAAAAAAAAAACCATTCCAGAAGTGATTAAATAGTTTCTTTTGCCTGGGCTGCACATTACACAGCGGCTGCCCTGGCAGGGCTCTACCCCTTGGAGCTGGGTGCCCGGTGCCCAGCCTGCCCTCTGTCCAGGGCTCACTGGCCAGGTGGTTCTAGCCTGCTCAGTGGCCACAAGGCTCCCATGAGGCTTACCCAATCTGCTCAGTGGATCGAGCCCATCGTGGGGGACAGATTTGGACAAGGAGCCCACTGACTGGGCAGACTGGGAATGCCGAGAATGCAGTGCAGCAGCTGAAGCAGGCACAGAAATGCCAAACAGAACTGCTGGGAAAGAAAAAAAAAATCCTTTGGAAAACTGTGATTTTGGTTTTGTACAGGTACATTTTCCTGCAGGAAAAAGAACACTGTGGCAGAAAGCAGAGCTCACTTGTCCTGCAGAGGAATTGAGTTTATTCTGGTTTATTCTGTATTTTGCATCCAGCTTCTAAGCAGGATCTGCTTCTACGTGCACTTCTACAAAACCAAGCTGAAAGCCACCAGGCTCTTGCAGTGGGTTTGAACACAGTGGCCTTGCACGTGTCTAACGGCTGGCAGAGCTCTGAACAAACCTTCTCTGGCTGGTGAAGAGACACTTGCCAGGGTGGCTGTTTGGAAAACTAGACTTTTGCTTGCTAACTGCCTGTGTTAGGGAACAAATGAGGCTTCTTCGATGACAATTATAAATTTTGTGAGCAATAACAGTACAGCTACTTCACGCTGCCAGGGACTAGCTCCACACTCGGAAGGTTCCTTCATACAGCTCTTTATACCTAATACATGCCTCTACGCTGAAAAGATCCTATAAAGTGTGCCAGGACACAGGACTCGTTCCAGAAACCGTTGCTTATTAAATCATCTGGGTGGCAGAGGAAGAAGCTGATCAGAGATGAACTGATAAAGCATGGCTCTGGGAGCTGACTGACCTCAGTGTCATGTTCTGCCCCCTTTTTTATCTTTCCCACACATTGCAAAAAGACCGAGTCTGAAGTGATGCTATATATACAGCTTGCTGTACCATTCATCTGGGCAGCACGAAGCCCGGGTTTATACGGATCTGTCTGGCATTAGAGGATCGAAAGGTTATGTTTTTGGTACATTTCTGCACATCCAAACCATGAGTCATCATTTCCAGGAAGCCAAATACTTACTTGAAGAGCTGTGATGCAAATTGTGTTTCCCAAATATTTTACTCTTAATGCAACCCTGGACATCAAATCTGGGCACACAGTTTATGAACAGCTGATCTACAGCAAAAGGTTGAGGTAATGGGTCAAAGCTGCCTCTGACTTTAGCCTGATTTATGGACCAAGTAATTTTGTTACGAAAAATAAGTGTATAAAGTACTTGGATACTACAGTAAAACCATAAACAGCGTGCTCTGCCCTCTGCATACAAAAACTAATTGCAAGTATGCATCAGAGCAGAAAACAAGCTGAGATGTGCTTGTTAGTATTTCATACTGCTAGTTGTTGTTGCTGCTAGTACTATCATTATTATTATTATTATTATTACTGACAAGGGTGAAATAGTTTTTAACTAGATATGTTTTGAAACTTCCATGGCACTCTGTGCTGCAACACTAAACCATCATTATCGTCCCCCTAAGAATTAAGATAAAAAGCTACAAACCAAACCCAAACACAACTACCCAACCAGAAAAAAAAGGGCAAATTTCTTCCAAACCCATGAAATTTCAAGAAAATTGAAACATTTTTAGGATGGCTGTTTGCACACCCTGTCCATGCCCAATGGCATGACCGCTTAGCTAGGTTCTTTGCTCTCATAGCAGTAGGTGTCATGCTGCACCGGCAGCTGTACTGGCAGGGCGATGGAAGCTGCGATCTCCTGTCCCACGGTGGCAGGGATCCTGCACGGTGCTGAGCAGCAGAACAGTCCCAGGCCTGCCTGGGGAGCACGGCCCGGCCTCAGCGCTGGGCACTGAGGGTGCCTGGCACCACAGAGGAGAGATGCATGCAAAACCAGTACCTGAATGGGAAATGCACCTTTGCAGATGGGACACGCCAGGGAGATTAAGCGCTTGTAGCTGAGACTTTCCAGTCTATATGCCAAGGGGACTAGATCCAGGCCCTCTTCCAAAAGCTTGTGTCTGTAAATCAGAGCTGGAAAGCCCTGAAGTTTTCTCTTCTTCTGGTTAAAGTTTCTTTTCTTCTGGTTAAAGCTCATTGGAGCTGCCAGCTTGGCAATATTGCCTCTAGCAAAGATAAGAGCAGGACATCCTGGCTTGGAGCAGCCTCCTCCAATCCACCTCCCCGGCTCAGCAGGTGCCCGAGCTGAGCCCCGCTGCACGGCCCGGCTGGGTGCAGGGTCTGCCTGGGCTCGAGGAATGGGGCTCCATGTCCCCACCAGGATTGCCTGGGCTCAGGCTGCCTGCTGCTCGGGTAACGGCCCCGGTGCTGAGCTGCAGCCATCCATCATGTGTCCCTGTGTGTCCCCAACGTGGCTGCAGCACAGGCAGTCAGGGCTCTCCTGGGCAGTTCCGAGGCAAGCGTGGGTGAGGGGCACTTCCCAGTGGGCAGGATGGAAGAGCCCTGTGCTTTGTGGAAGAGAGTTCAGGTGTGTAGCCACAAACCATGTCACTGCTGTTGTCCTTAGGGACAGAGAACAGCCCATGAGCTTTTAGTTGCTACTTATTCAGCCTCCATCTCTCCAGAGTCTCTCCAGCAATGCCCAGCCTCGTCCCCACCAGGCATGTGCTTGGATGGCAGCTGGACCAAGACCTGGCGATGGTTGGGCTTATCTGCAAGTGATAAATAATATTGTCCTGTGCCTGGCTTACCCCTCGCCAGGCTGCTGCTCCTCATTCCCACGGAGCCAGCTCTGTGATTCGGCAGCCTGACGTTTCTCAGAGCTGAACTGAGCAGAAATGACTGAGGGGGTGGATAAGACCGTTTCGTCTCTCTGGGATCTTCTGTGGTATCTATTCTAAGGTTTGTCGTATCAGACTCTGGGAATGGGCTCGGAGGCTGCCTCTCGGGCTGCCTGTGGTCCCTGGGGACCTCGTGGCTACACATGTGCTCTTCCCAGGTCGCATGGCCATGGTCCCTGATGGGGGAGATGCTGCTGGGGCTTTTCGCCGGCCGGACCTCTGGCAGGCTGCATGCTGGGCATCCCTCAGCTTTCCTGAGACTCTGGAAACCAGGCTTTGGACTCTGAAATTCATAAGTATGGCTCTGTTACCTGGCATTCTGCCTTACTGAACATCACCTCACAGCTTTATAACCCAGGTCCTGGGGTAGGTGTCTGCAAGGAGGGTTCCCCTTGTGACTGTGCGCCGCGTTTCCTTGGTTGCTAGCAATGGGGTTAGTTATTTTACCATTTACTCAGCCTGATGCATAGGTACATAGATGCAGGTACGCAAGAATCTGGAGCACGGTACTCCAAGCATAGCACACAAGGTAGAGAGTTTCTGAGATGGGTGAGTTTCCTTTCCTCTCCCACATGTCCTTTGAGGTCTTGTCAGAAAAGTTGTGCAGGGAGTTTCAGGCTCCGTCTCTGACAGTGGTGGGACCAGGGGACCAGAGTCAGTCTCTCTGCAGTCACCGTCAGTTGGACCTTGCTGGGCCCACGACTGAAAAGAACTTATATCCAAGAGCCAGATCCTTCTAGGACTGAAAGAGGAAAGAAAAGGAAAAGAAACAAAGACATCTATGCCAAAGTTTAATTTTAAGAATGGGAACAAGATAAAAATACAAAAGTAGTTAAAAAGGAATTCAAAAGAAAAGCTAAATGGGAAAAATATTTACAGAAGACATAAAAACTGTTTAAAGACAAAGTATTAGAGGCTCTGAATAAATATATACAACCAATCTAGAATGTGCTAAAATATCCAGGAAAAAAAAATAATGCCATGCTTTAGTAGTGAAAGAAGTTATAAGAAGAAAGAGAGATTCAGCAAAATTGAAATAATTTCCAAAGAAGGAAGATAGAATGGAGTACAAAGTATGTCTGTCAAATGTAATACCCATAATAAAGACAGGCCAAAAATATTTTTAGGAAAAACTTGCTAAAAGCATAAAAGCCAATAACAAAAAATTTCTCAAAGCATAATTAGTAGGAAGCTCATCAGAAAGTGGCCCTGACTCAGATCTGTGTAGGAAAAGACGGAAGAAAGTGGATGTTGCAGTGCCAGAGCTAAAGAGCTAAGCTGATGCTCGGTGGGAGGAGAAGGGAGCATCCTGCGCTGTGCCCATCATCTACACAGACCCCCATCCCATAACCGAGCAAACAGCAAGAATCTGTGATTATTTCTCAGACTGGAATGTCTAACCTGGAAGTACTCTTAGGTGCAAACCCACGTGGGATTTGATGAAGCATTTGGGAGGATGGCTGGCCTGAAACCCTGTGTCCCACAGCGAGGTCCCCACCAGCACAGGCACTTGCATTCCCGGGGAGTGTGAGCTCCCACCCTTCCCCTGCCCTGCACATCTCCCTGCCCCAGTGCCACATCTGCCACTCAGGCTGTGACACCACCGCTGGCTCCACCTAGCATGAGGGGCTTCTGCCCCTGCTCCGGGGCAGCCGGGCACTGTGTGATTCCCCTTTTCCCATAGCGGAGGACTTGAATGCTGTTGCTAGCAAATCCATCGGCCCTCATTCCCCACCGCCATCCTCTGGTTTGTCTGGCTGCATGTCCGTTACACCCTGCGCTCCTCTCCCCCGTCCCACTGTCACAGTGCTGGCACCAGACATAGCAGAGCACAGCACGGCAGCTCCTCGGCAGCGTGCAGACCGGGGACACCAGAAAAGCTGTGCTGGCATCGGAGAGGTGCCAAGGAGAGGGGGACAAGTGGCAGGGGCTCATGCCCACCCTTGGCTGAAGCCCTGTGAGGTGGGCACCTCCTGTGACCCCAGGCAACTTTTGCATGCAAACAGCTAATGAACTGCTATTAGCTTAGGACTGGAATCCCTTCAGTCACATCTGAGCCCAAACGAACAGAATGAAAAAAATGTAGTGGTTGGACTCCCTGCTAACAGCACTGGGGTCTGAATTAGCAATTACTGCTGGGGGAAGATGTCTGGGGGTTTTGGGCTAGGTCACGGAAAACATCAGCTCAGTAGGGGGTAAAAAGGGAAATCAGATTTTGGGAATGATTAGGGGAGGAACTGAGAACAAACCAGAAAATGCAGTTCTGCCCTGGGAAGTCCACAATATCCTCATGCCCCAAGGAGGCCAGCATATCCATTCATGTCTCCTCCTCCTCCTCCCTTCACAGGAGAGTTCAGAAAAAACAGAAAAGGGCAACCACCATGACCACAAAGCATTTATTGGTGTCCATAGGAACCACTAAATAGATAAGAGCTTTTTCACTTCAACAGGAGACATTTGGGTGGAGTGACAGGAGTGGTGTCCAGCAGTCTGGAGCAGTCTGGTGAGGGTGGTTAGGGGATGCTCAGTCACTGCTTCTTTCGATTCAGGAACTAGGAGGCACTCCATGAAATTGTCAGGTAGCAGATTTAAAACAAACAAAAGGAAGTACTTTTTCACACAACTCATAATTCATCATGAAACTCATTACCGTGAGACAGTGTAAGGCCAAAAGTGTAACTGGCTGCAAAAAGCAGTTACATTCAGGAAGAAAAATCATTCAGACTATTGAACACGAGGGTCCGGTGATAACCTCTTGCTTGCCAGATACAAAGGCTGGGAATTGCACAAAGAAGTATCATAGCAGAGATCCTTGCTGTCTTATGTATTCCTTCAGCATACATAATGCCACCAGTGGAGAGGGCACACTGGCACAGCGGGATATAAGGCTGGCACAGTATAGCCATTGTATACTGTCTCCTATTCAAAGCTGTTCTTGCCTTCTTGACTCTCAGCCTAAGAGGAATTAATTTCTATCTTCTCTTTGAGCTTTGGTTTTGAAACAGCCCAAAGACAGCCATCCCCATCAGTGAGAAGTAAACCTCTCCAGTGCATGAGTCATTTGCCTGGGGGTAGACATGCCCATTCCCCAGCCCTCTGCAGAGGAGCTGGAAAACCTCCTCTTGCCAAGGTTTGGCCGGACCGTTTGTTCTGGGTGAACAAGATCTACTCAGGGCTGTTATTACCAGCCTGTTCCCCGTTAGGTGTACAGGAGCCATCCATCCTGCCTAGCAACAGAGACATGAGGCCAAAACACAGAACCACCAACGTGCTGGGTAGCTCATAAGCAGAGGTTAGGGGCTGGTCTCAGCAGGTTCCCTCTGAGGCTGATGTAGAAAGAGCAATTAATCCCCAGACTGATCTATTTTACCTGCCATAGCTTTCAGACGAGATGAATCATTCTCTGCAGAAGTGCACCTTCACCTACCACCCTTTTGCCATCAGGATGCTTGTGCTGCCCCGGACCCGCTCAGAGCTCAGGCTCTGCAGAGAGGAATCGTATAATCATTTAGGTTGGAAAAGACCTTTAAGATCATCGAGTCCAACCATAAACCTAACACTGCCAAATCCACCGAGGAGGAGAAGGCACCTGAGATGATACCAGCTGCTGGTGGGTAGCTGCTGCCTTCTGCTGGGATAAATGCCACCTCCTGGTGCTGTGCCAAATGGCAGTGCTCCTACAAATGGCACTAGCACTGGCATTGCCTGGGCACACAGCTGTGTGATGGTGGTTACAAGACACCAGGGAAACCAGAGACCCTGACATGCACACACGAGGGCTGGTGGGAGGCACGGTGGGGGCTCTGCGAGCACTGCTGGGTGTGGGGTGTTGGGGCAGAACCGGCCCCTGAGGCTGTCATTAATGCTGTAATCACACGTGATTACTGCAAACAGAGACACAGCCAGCTGCACAGCTCTATAGTAACAAACACAGACATCTTCCAAGTACATTCAGTTCACTGCCCTGCTTCCCATCCACCCCCGCATTGGTGAATACGTAAAGAGAGGATATTCTTAGCAGAGAGGATTCCCAAGAAAATGCCATGTCTCCTTGATGCGAGCAAGGATTTAGCGCACTGGCATAGGGAAACACTGAGGTCTTCCTAGCAACAAGGGAGTCAGAGCCTCTGACAGGCCCAGGGATGGGGCAAGGATTCAGGAACAAGCGCTTGCTCTGCTCTTCCCCGTACTGGTGAAATTAAAAGGGGCACGGATGTTAATCAAGTACCGGAGCTAGCCAGTGCTCGATTCATGAGACAGAAGATCTGCTAGACCTGGAGTGAATTGTTTATCTGATCTGGTGATGTGCTCTATGCACTTCTTCCTCCTACCCGGTATCTGTGATGCCTTGGGGACCGTGGGTACTTCCCATACAGAGCAGACGTGTGGTGCAAGCAGAGCCTTGGCCCCTGTTTAGCTGGGCAGCAGCGGGTGTCCTCCGGTGTGACAACACACTGCCAGCCTGCAGCGCGTCATTCAGGGCCACCCCGGTGTGATGCAGTACAGGACAAGGCAAGGCGGCAGGGTGGGTGAGAGCTGCTCACGCGGCCGTGGTGCACACTCAGGGCTGCACAGAGCTGGGGGCCAGGCACAGGCAGCAGGGGCAGGGCAGTGCAGGCTGAGACGTAGCTGAATTTCAAGCCCAAAACAGGGACCTTTCTTTCCCTTGCGGCTGCCATGCAAGGGGCATAGCAATAGCCAACCCAGGCGAAAGGCATATCATGGAAGCTGTGAAATCTGGGCACAGCTTCTCAACATGCCTGAGAAAGATAGATGCAAAACTCGTACTTCACTCTGATGTAACCCGGGGCGGTGGTGGTTGTGGTGGTGGTGTAGCTGGGATTTACCAGCACAACAGCCTGCGGGGCCTCGCCTGGCTGCTTGGGGATGTGTCACTTGTTCCTGGCAGTGCCTGGTGGGCACACAGGCTGTTGTGGGGCAGTGGGTTTGACAGGATGCTGTGCTCAGGGGCAGAGAGGTGCCACAGGATTTTGGAGCAGTACCTTTCAGCCCCCAGTCCCACGCACATCTGGACTTGCTGTGTTCAGTGGGCATGGGCAGAATCTGCTCTGGGTCTGAGCGTGGTTTGGAAATGCACACAACACCTGAACTTCCTTGGGAAGTGGGAGGTTCAGGTGGGTGTTCAGCCCGGAGTGCCAGGCTGGCACGTAGTATCGCAGGGAAGTACCCACAGCCGCTTCTTTGTACTAGTTTCTGCCGTGGCAGTGCTGTGCGCTGTAGGTGGTTGCCAGCTCTGCCTTACTGGATGTGCTGCCTCCTCCTGCCCTCAGGAACCTGCCTGCAAACACATTCCTGTGCCTTTCCCACCCTGCTGCCCGGCCGAGTCTCTCCAGCGTGCTCGGAGGAAGGCACAGAGCCATGAATGGCCCTCCTGACCCATCGCCTGCCCCAGCCGCAGGGGACAGGAGAGGCTCCGCTTGCCCTGCTCTGCCCTGCCCTGCCCTGCCCTGCCCTGGTGGGTCCTGCCCCAGCTTGGCCGGAGGCTGCACTGGCACTGCCACCCATCTCCCCCCCGACCCCCCGGGGTGCACCCACGTTCACCTCACCGCTCAGCCGGCTGCTCCACGCTGAAGGGTTTGCAAGACTGTTTGCAATATACGGTTTCATACAGTTCCATGTGTGCTGCTTTTCAAAATCCTACGTAATGTTTGGTCACATTTAATAACAATAAAATTCTCCTTCACAGCCGCATTCTGGAAAATGGGGCCGATTTTACTAAAAACAATGAATGTGAATAGTTCATGGTCTTCTTGCATTACCCAGAGATTTATCACATCTCTTGCATAATTTAATCTCTACATCTGTGGGACACAAATGTTTTACATTTCTTACATTTATGGGCAGACATCGAAAACATCTGTGCAGACCCAACGCACAAAAACATCTGGAAGACATCTCTGCCTTTTTATGACATACGTCTCCTGATCTTTTGTCTGGAACAAGTGTGCTGCTATCAGTAGTAGCTTTATGTGTCGGTTACTGGGCTTCCCGTTTGGGCTTTGACAGGCACAGGGGAAAATGTGATCAGCTCTGAATTTCAGCCCATTTCAGCAAGTGGGGAAGCAATTCAGGGAGCTTCCCACCCACCCACGCTGTGAGAATTTGGACCAGGATGGGAACAAAGCAGCCAGGGTTTGCTGCTAAGCTTGTGGACAAGACTGTTTCCTAAAGGTTCAGGCTCAGAGCTGTGCTGAGCCGCTGCTGTCATCCTTCTGGAGTATCCCAGACTGGGACAGCAAAGTGGCTGAGGAGGGGGTTTTCTCTGCAGCTCCTGAAACAGGAGCTGGCTTGGCAGGAACTTCAGACGAAGGGGAGGCCAGCTTGCCTGTAGGGACCTGGGGGGGCCATGTGCCCCCCGAGTATTGGACATATTGTGGCTGCTGCTGTTAATATCCCAGCCCTCTGGGAGTGAGATAAGCACCTCCTACAGGTGGGATGGAAGGCAATAACAGCACAGGGAGATCTTTTTTTTTTGCTATGTGGTTTCTGGACATTCATAGCAGTGTGTCAGACCTGCTGGCTACACCCAGGTGAGCAAACAGACCGGGGCACGGCCCTGGGCAGGCAGCACCACTGGGCACGGGGTGGCCGGGGCTCACCAGCCCTTCCCCTGCCTGTACCCGGGTGCAGGGCTGTGCCTGGCTCAGGCCAGCCACCCATCCCACTTCGAAAGCAGCCAGCCTCTTCTGGGATGAAGACAGTTTAGTCACCAACCCTAGAGATTGTATGTCCTTCTGCCCTGTCATTTGGTCATGGGGCTGGGGAATAGTCCCTAGCTTTTTTTTACTTTAGTAGTATGGATGGAGCCATTGCAACCCACAGCTGGGCTGTGGCTATCACTGTTTGCATCAGAGGTTTGGCTGGGAACCTGCTGTGGTCGATGCTGTAGAGAAGATGAATAAAGAATTTGCTTTTTCCAGCATGGGCATGATGTGGAGCAGAGGCTGGTGAGAGGAACCAGTGAAGTTAATGAAGTGGCTGTGTGGGATGGAGCACGAAGGTATGGGCATGTCCTCACAGGTGTAGCAGGGAGCCACTGTGATCAGCTGAAATGAGTTGATAAATCATGTCACTGCTGACTGATAAGGGGGAAGGGAGAGCTCAGAAGAGGTTTTGGAGAGAAGCAACACCAGCAGGGAGGCAACAAGACAGATGAGCAGTACACTGGGGAATTACTGTGGCAGGTATGAACCTGTGTTTAATGTAGAAGCTGGCTTAAGTAGAACCGAAAGCTTGGTAGAAACCAAATGGTTAAGCTCTCCTCAAGTCTCTGTTCTTGGTCATTTGTGCCAGAAACACGCTGTGTGTGGTGTCTGTGTTGGTCCTTCAGTACTGGCCTAGTCAGTGGATTTGGGCTGGGGTGAGTAAAGGCAGCTGCCTTCTGCCTGGATCGAGCTCTGCAAAAGATGGCTGGGGTGAGCAAGCCCAGCTTTTTGCAGCCAGTTATCCAATGCCTTCATTCCTACTTCTCCTGCCTGTCCCAGGAAGGAGTCCTGGTTGCCTGCCCTGGGCTGTCAGTGGTGTTTGCTGCAGGGTGGCTGCCCCACAGTGATGCATGGACACTGTGGCAGAGGGGAGCTGTGTCCTATCTTCTGCCACCCTTAGGAAGATGGGGGACCCATGGTGTCCTCGCAGCCAGCCATTGATTTCCTTGCAGTAGGTTGTGTAAAGAGGTTTAGAGGGCAGCACAGGCTGCCTGGGTGGGTTGGCTGAGGATAACAGGTATGGGGCAGGTGTATCTCTTGGGCATTCATGGAAATCTGGGTGCATGCTGTGCATACCTGGTCAGGTGCTGAGCATGGGCAAGTCACTGGCTGTTGCACCTGTGCAGTGTTGTACCTGTTGAGCGTACAGCTCCTGGCACCAAGCCCTAAGGCCATCCTGTGCTCCCCTTCCTCCCACTCCGTACCCTCTGCAGGTACTTTCCTCAGGCCTGGTGCCTGGGCAGGTGGGGATGCGGTGATGTCTGTATGATGTCTTGGGCTGGTGGCCTGCACTGAGCCACCAAGAGAGGGAGAGGGTGGAGCAGAGCCCTGCATCTCTAGGGATTAGGAAGAGGAGAAATGCCAAGTGTTACCCTTGCCTTTGTGCACCTGAGAGTCCATGGGGCAGCAGTGACACTCTGTGGGCTGGATGGGGGATACGCATGGCTCCTGGATTTGCTGGGGAGATGTGGGGTTGTCTGGAAATTCCTGAACTAGCATTATGGTTGGCACAGACTGGGGGGAGGTAGCCAGCTCCTCCAGCCTGCAAGCTCTGCTCTTTTCCCTGTGGACAGCAGCACAGAGGCTGAGCAATGGTGGATGCAACCCAACAGCGTGTTTCAGGCTGCGGGTGGCCAAAGGGGCCCCAACGGGGCTCTGCACCATTTAGACTTGCAGTGACTAAAGGGGGCTTCTCCCTGTGTGCAGAGCTGCTGGGGGCTGCTGGGCTCCAAAAGCATCTGCCTCATCCATGCCAAATCTGTCTGCAGAGTTAAGACAGACCTTCCCAGAGCTTCACACTGTGGCACCCCTGCTCGCTTGGTGTGCTCACCCAGCCCTGTCCTGCCCCTGTCGGTGTGTGCTCACCTGGCACACGCTTGTTCCAGCAGGTGAGGACCCCAGCCCAGTCTCCCCCTGTACAGTAAGGACCTATCTGTAAGGGCAGGGGATGCAACGAGGGTTGAGATAAGCCCCACTAATATCCCAAGTAAATCCGTGGGTGAGACAAAGCCACATGTCCTGGCTCTGTGTGCTCCCAAACCCCAGCACATCCTATTGCCCTTGGCCCTTTGGTCAGGTTTCCCTCTTCCCCTGCCCATCTCCACATTTCTCTGAGCAAGAGCTACCCAGGCTCCAGGTAGCCCTGCCTCACGGCTGCAGCTGGCGGGCAATTTCACTCGCAGCTCAGAGCGTGTGGTGTCCCAGCCGCTGCCCTGGGGTGAGCATGGGTGTACATCTCGGGATGTCAGCACTATTGCTATTAGTCACGTGCAAAGGAGCAGGACATCCCTAGAGGATCTTGTCTCTTTGGTTAGAAGCAAGGCAGAGGAACGTGCGCAGCACCTGTCCTGTGCTCACAGCCTTATGAACACAAGGCTGTGTGTGGGGGCAGTGAATGACAGGTGAGGAAAGATGCTGTGGGATGAAGGATGTGACGGGGCTGCTCACACATGCACAATGCTTATAGATCTGAGCACTGAAAAGCACCGTCTGGGTTTGCTGGATAGATGATGAGCTAGGAAGGTGGCTTTCCAGCCAGGCACCCCTTCTGACATTCAAAAGATTCTGTTATGTTCCAAATAAAGAGTCGAGATATCATTTGTTTTGCTCACAGGTGAGCACTTTAAAAAAAAAAAATGATCAGATCAGAACAGAAAAAAATTCATATTACAGAAAAAGTGAAATGTTTCACAAGAGGTTTGGTCTTTATTTTTGTTAAAAACAAACAAAATGCAGCAATCTGAAACTTTAAACAATGTGTCATTGTGAGAGGAAAACCTGGAAAGGTTTTGCAGATGTCTATGTGGGAGTTCTTTCAACAACTTCAAATGTATACCTTTCTAATTCTTTTTAGCAAGCAAGATGAAAAAAGTCAGTATGTTCCTGCAGGTTGAAATTTTGAAAGATCTGCATTTTCTAATGCCAAAATATTTTACTCAAATTTTGTGAATAAATTTTCAGACTTTTCTGATTGACGGGGCAATTTCCTTTGCCTGGGTTCTGATATGATATGGCATTACACGAACAGATGCTGGTTTTTTCCATGGGACATGATGTGTAAACTCAGACCTTTGGAGATGTTTAACTTGACCAAATGTAGCTGGGTTTTCCCAAAGATAACTGGTTATGAGCTCTTGTTTCAAAATTAAGTGCTTCAAATTTCTGAATGGTGGCTTTGAGGAGCTTTTCATCATGGATAAACCACAGTATTTTTCCCAAAGCCTGTTGTGAGGAATCACTGACCTGTTTAAGTTGAGCACTTGTGAAATCTTCAAGTGGAAGCAGACGTCCTGGCAGACAAATCTGGGGTTTGGCAAACCCTAAGCCAGGAAGGGTTTACAGCAGAGAATTGATTGACATTACCTGTCTATGTTAATCACAGAGCTTGTGTTTTCCATGGGGTTTTTGTAATACTTCTGAATTTCAGGATGGAAATAAAAAATCAGCACAGTAGCTTTTTCCATCTTCTTCCATGAGTAGGAGGAGACACACTGAGCACATCATGGCTTGAATAGTTACGAGGTACTGGCAGGGGGAAAGGAGAAGCATCCGTATCGTGCCTGATTGCAAGACATATTGCAGGAGCCAAGGCCAGGGTTGAGTATCACCGGGGTGGTAGGTGTGGTAGTGGAGGTGCAGAGCAGCACCGTGGGCCTGCTGCTGCTGGGGAGCTATCACTGATTGAGCCTGCTCCTTACCACAGAACAATTCACCCTTGCAAACACCACATTTCATTATATCATCAGGATCAGATCCTTGGTTGTACCACGAGAGGCTGACTTGTATGTCCTCCTCAACCTGGGCCAGTGCCTGTAGGCTGGAGCTGAGCCCAGAGCTTTGGCAAGCCTCAATGGCTATCTGGCTCCTGAATCGCAGCTTTAAGATGACAAAAATTTGCATCCAAAATGCAGCCAACTCCCAAATAACACCCTCCAGACTCCCAAGCTGACAGGTCAAGGTGACAGAGCCAGCCTTGCCGTGCCCCTGCAGCAGGGACTGTGGGAGTGGGATGGTCCCCTGCTCTGAAGCACTGCGAGAACCAGGAGGCTGGGGACATGCCCATCTCAGCCTCCTGCAGAGATGGAGCCTCCAGGGCTTTGGGAGTTGGCAGTAAAGATATAGTCAGAACCGAGACTTGGCAGGAAAGTTCTGCAGGAGGAGAGCTCCCCAGGGGCAGCCACTGCTCCCCCCAGACACAATACTCCGCTGCTTCCAAGTGCATTTTTCTCAGGCAGTGCTGGATAATCTACGGGAATGTTAAACACCAAAATGAGTAACAAGCCTGGCTGGAATTTCTCTGCAGGACAAGCAATGAGCTCGTGTTCCTCTCCAGGAGTAAGCAAAGGGTGGTAGAAGCGGTCAGTGTTCCCAGGTCACCCAAGTGGCTCAGCCCATGTTGAAAGCGCCTGGGAGACTTTAGGGGTTGAACAGTCCAGATAAGAGGAGACTGGCAAAATCACTTCTGTACATGTTGCTACCTTGCTTCTCTGTTGGGAACAGCAGTTCTCCTGCAAGCTGCAAGGAGCACTGAGTCCACCCCACTTAGCAGCCCTGCAGCTCTGGAAAAGGCCTTTGTACCCCCAGTGCCCTCAGTCTGCCCTGTCCCCCTCCACAGCCAGGCCCTGCACCAGGGCAGTGGGATCCTCAGATGGAGGAGAGAGGGCTGGAGGGTCTCCTGCCTGGGACACCTCCTCCCAGTGAAGGAAATAGGCATCCAGTCTGCTTGGAGCAGAGGTTAGGTCTTCTGCCACAATGGTTCCCGATGCTGGACAGGGACACTCTGTATTCTGGATCCCAAAAAGCTTGGGGCACAAGAGCAGCACCTCCAGCCACCCAGGCTTTGCTGCTAGAGCTGTAACCACTTGCCTCCCCTTCTCACACTGGGAGCAAGCTGTGCCCTATCCAGAGTGCCGTGTCCCCTGGGGAGGTTCCTCCTCCTGATGCAAAGCCAGTGCTCGGGGTGCAGCAGGCAGGGGCTGGGGGCCCAGCTTGCCACGCACCTGTGGCACTGCATGTCCCAAAGACGTGGTGGCATACAGCTTCCAGTCCTGTAGTGTGGATG
Organism: Falco naumanni; assembly: GCF_017639655.2. Classification (NCBI taxonomy): domain Eukaryota; kingdom Metazoa; phylum Chordata; class Aves; order Falconiformes; family Falconidae; genus Falco; species Falco naumanni. Next base: position 117,764,241 of record NC_054054.1, read on the forward strand.
CACACCCAGTCAAGGCCAAAAGCCTCTGGAGCTATGGGGAGGTAATGTGGAATTGATTTTTCCTTTCACAAAAACATAGCATTTTCATCTTTTTAATAAAGCGTTCCTGTTTACATGGGAATACAACATGGGTTGTTTATTTATTTGCTTTTAATAACTGAGAAATATTTACTTCTGAAGGGTCCTCCTGGTTTTCTTCCATGAAAATCCTTCCAAAAGTTCAAGAGGAGAAAGACGAGGTGTTTGGCTTGGTCTTTTTTTAATTAAGATTTCTGCTTTGGAAGAAATACCACTCTCCAGTAAGGGATGAAATATCTGCCCAGCCCCAGGGGAAACAGTGCTGTGTGACAGATCTCTCCAGTGCCCATCGGAGCTGCTGGCATTTGCAAACAAGCAGAAACTCCCTGGTTCAGGACTTGTTCAGGGTGCTGGGACCAGCATGTTGAGATTGTTCGTGCTCCAAGCCACTCCAGGAAACCTCCCTCAGATTCTTGGCGCGGGCCTGGGCTCTGTGATCTGGCATTGACCCCCTGAAAGGCACATGGAGGCTCATTATCATTTGCTGACCCAACTCCTGTTTTCATTCCTCATGACAGGAATCTGCACAGTGTTTAATGCAAACAGAGGAAACACATTTATTGCCCTTTCTAAAAAATTCTGATGTTTCAAAGCCATGTTCAGAAAGATGGAGTGACTAAATTCTTCTGTCTCTACAACCCCGAATGAATACTTTATGCTCTTTGGTTGGGAAAACATCTTAAAAAAAAATCTGCCTAAGATATTTTTTCTATGTACTGGACCTTCACTGAGGGGCTGCTGGGCTCGGTGTAAGGTCAGTTGTGCTGCCTGCTCACAGGAACAGTCAGTTCTGTGCACAAAACTGTTTCTGCTGTAATTCTCCCCTGCAGACACCAGATTTGACAGTATCTTGATCTTCTCATGGGCTTAGCCAGATGTGTGGGTCTTCACTAGCTGCATGGCCATTTGCACCAGCAAATATGGGGTTTTCCAGCTTTTAAGAGTAAATAATCATTACAGCACTGTTAAATAGAAAGCAAACCTGACCCCAGGGGCAGGCTGCTGCTGAGTCAGCTGAGATGCTTGTGTGCAATGAGCATGGCTTCAAGCAAACTTCCTGAAGAAGTCTGGGATTGAGTGCACCCTCAGAAAGTTTGCAGATGGCACCAAGCCGAGTGGTGTGGTTGATACTCCAGAGGGAGGGGATGCTATCCAGAGGGATCCTGACAGGCTGGAGAGGGAGGCCCATGTGAACATCATGAAGTTTAGAAAGTCCAAGTACAAGGTCCTGCACTTGGGTTGGGGCAATCCATTTGGGTGACGAGTGGGCTGAGAGCACCCCTGTGGAGAAGGACTTGGGGGTACTGGTAGATAAAGAACTGAACATGAGCTGACAATGTGTGTTTGCAGCCCAGAAAGCCAATGGCTCCTGGGCTGCACTGAAAGAAGTGTGGCCAGCAGGTTGAGGGAGGTGATTCCCCCCTTCTACTCTGCTCCGGTGAGACCCCACCTGAAGCACTGCGTTCAGCTCTGGGGCCCCCAGCATAAGAAAGAGATGGATCTGCTCAAGGGAGTCCAGAGGAGGCCATGAAGATCATCAGGGGTCTGGAACCCATCCCGTATGAGGACAGACTGAGACAGTTGGTGGTGTTTAGCCTGGAGAAGAGAAGGTGCTGGGGAGACCTTATTAGCAGCTGTCTGGTACTTAAAGGGGGCCTGCAGAAAAGATGGGGAGGGACTTCGTATCAGGCAATGGAGGGATAGAATGAGGGGTAACAGTTTTAAACTGAAAGAGGGTGAATTTAAGTTAAACATAAGGAAAAGATACTTCACCGTGAGGATGGTGAGACACCAGCACAGGTTGCCTAGAGAAGCTGTGGATGCCCATCCCTAGAAGTGTTCAAGGCCAGGTTGGACGGGGCTGTGAGCAACCTGGTCTGGTGGGAGGTGCCCCTGCCCATGGCAGGGGGTTGGAACTGGATGATCCTTAAGGTGTCTTCCAGCCCAAACCATTCTGTGGTTCTATGATTCTAAGAAGCACCTCAGCACAGCAGGACTGGAGAAACACTCCCCCCTTTAAAGCCTTTCTCCAGCATCTGTCTCCAATCCCCAATTTTACTTTGTCCTCTGAGGGCTTTGACTACAGCCTGCTCACAAGATCAGGGCTTAAAAGAGCTCCGGCTTTCATTGAATCTTCATCAGGACACTGCTGCATGAAAGGCAGCCAGATTGCTTCCCTAAGACACCGAGGTCCTGGCATCTCCCACCTCATATGGTGGGTGCTCATGGCCAGCAGTAGTTGGGAGGGCTATGGCACATCAGCTTCATCTATGCACTCGAGGAGGCAAGGCTGAATTCCTTTGTGTGAAGCTCCCAGATAATGATCAAGGAGTGCTTTCAGCAGGAGATGGATGAAACTCAGTATCAAAGAGGCTTTGGAGGTTTTACAGAGGGCAAAAGACCTCCAAAATAAGATTTCTCTGGTTTTTAGAGACTGGAACAAAGTGGGTTCAGCTCTAATCTTTAGACCCCTTTTACTCTAGCTTAATGCCACTGACTGACGTGCAGTTAGACCTCATAGGCTCAGACGAGATCAGGATATGATCCAGCCCTCGCAGGGGTACAGCCGAAGGGGAGCCTGGCCACAGCATCATTTCCCCTGCCATGTGCTGGCACAGACCTTGGGACCTGCCCCAACAATTTTCAGTCTGAGGCAGATATGAAAGGAAAAGACTTATTTTAATCAAATTAGAGCTCTGAGCATTGCTGCTTAGAACAGCCTAAAGGATAATGCATTGTTTTGAGGGTGCTTCACTGACCTAAGTGCTGTGACCTGTTAAATCATGTCAGGAAACTCATTTTGAACGGCTTCAAACACTTCTGCCATCTTTAAAGGGGGGTGTAATTTCCAGTTTATCACAGCAGAGCGATTTACACTTGCATCCTTGCAGAAACTGAGAAATACCATTTAAATATTCACCACGTCAGTCCACCCAGAGTTTGCTGGGCCTGCTAGAAAGACTCAGTTGCTTCCTTGAATGCCACAGCATCGCAGATCTTTGGCAGTAAACTGATGCCTTTGATAAGTCCGGGCTGACACAGCTCTGCTTTTTGCTGCGCAAATGAAATCTTAGCCCAGAAGACAGCAACAAGTCTTAAGTCAGTGAACAGTGGTTTGCTGTAGCTCCAAGACGCCTGTTTGTGGGACAGGGTGGAAGCAAAAGTTTCCTGTGGATACGGGCGTGTTGCACAAGACCTCGGAGATGTGTCGCCTGGGCTGCTAAGAGCTTTGCCAGATCCCCCCATTGCCCCTGTGTCTGCAGGGTCACTAGGGGCATTGGTGCTTATAGCAGCCTTGCAAAGGCTTCTGCCTCGGCCAGCGAGGACTGTTTGCTGTTACCAGCTGACTCTCTAAGGGGGGGATCTGGCAGTGATGGGCAGCGCTGCGGTCTGTGTTGCTTACAGAAAGAGTTAGGAGCACACAGCTCAAAATCCCTGCTCTTCAGTTAGGTTAATTGTGTATCTTACCAGGACTGCAGATGAAATAAAGTGCTGTCAGGCCAAAAGTGGCTTTGCAGTCTTACCCATCCTCAATATACAGATTAAGGGAAGCAGTTCTGGTTCAAGTGTTTAAGTGGGTGCCCATATAATTGAATTTCATGCTTGTTCATTCCCTCTGAAGTAGTGTACACAGGCAGTCACTTGAAAAGGGGGAAAATCTTGCTCAAACCCTCTGTGAACTTTACTACATTCAGTGAGACTTTTAATAATGGATAAATCCTGATTCAGACTCCTTTAACCATGGCATGCTGATGAGAAATGGCTTCTTTCTGTAAATGTTTCAGAGGACAAGGGGTCACTATGATCTCCTTACATCCAACGACCTGAAATGTTTTGCACATACCAGAAGTGATGCGTGCATGTGAATTAATTGCGGCCGGTTTCCATCATTAAGTAGTGGAGTGAGACCGTGCACAGGTCTCCTCTGCCTGCCTGGCCCTTGCTAGAAGCTTCAATGTCTTCTGATGAAAGCTCCTGAGTAAGCACCAATATTCCCATTATTTGCAACCACTGCTTCTGTAACCGTGCATCTGAACGGCTCGTAGAGATGGTGCCATGGGTCTCCCCATGGGCCTTTGTGCTGTGGTGGCATGGCATCCACGGGCCACGTTGGCCCAGGTCCTGGTAGACTGGTATCCAAGTAATAAAGAAAAGCAAAAGATGTTATATTTTGTGATAAATATAACTCAGGCTATGGGAGTCTAAAACTGTCTCTGGAAAAAGTTGACTTGCTCTTGTGAGCCCTAAAGCAGTCCAGCACAGCGGTTTGTGAAAGCATTCAGCTGTTATGGAGGAATGTTATTTTCTTTACCCCTCTGAAGAGGTGCAACACAGTATTTTGCTTTCATGACAATGGCAAGACTCCTTGCTTAGGTGCTGATGATTGAAAGATTAGACTGGACAGTAGTGGCATTACTAGGACTGCTAAGCCTAGTAGGCTTTGTGTCACAGTGCTTCTCTGGGGACGTATGAGCTCTGTGGCTGTGAGGTGTATCAGCCAAGCAGTGTCACGCCGCTGCAGTCCAGTGTCTGGGCCACACCGGCCAGTGAGTCACACCAGGGTGCAGAGTTTTCTTACGTCACCAGCGGGTGAGTGTAACTTGGGAGGATGCTCATACACTAATCAGTCATCTTCCTTGCAGGCTGGCAGGATGGTTGGTGCACTTGGCCCTGGTGGCCAGTGGGACAGGATTCATCCCGCCTCCTCTGTGGGATTGCCTGCCTGCAGCCACAGAGCAGGTGACCTGAGCCTCACGTGCAGTGGGTTTGATAGCTGGAAAGCAAACCAACAACGAGAGCAGATGGGAGGCCTTGCTTTGTCATACATGCTTGTGTGCGCTCAGGTGGGCAGGCAGGATGGCTGGGGAGCCTGCTCAGAGGGCACGGCATTGCCTGGCATTGCGGCAAGGCAGTTTGCAGGCAGCAGGAGCACAGGTTGTGGCCAGCCTGCCACAATGACATGTTGAGCGTGGGAAACCGGTGAGCTCTAGGGCTCACCTAGATATCCTGGCTGATATCCCCTTTAGTGTGTCCATTTACATATATATGTATATGCATACATACATACATAGAAGTGTATATGTATATTCACTAAGTTCATGATTTCAGATCTTGCATCCTTTCTGGATCACCTCTGTGCTTCCAAGGTGATGCAGAGCTTGAGATCTCTGGGTGTACATGTCAGTGTGCCACATGGAGACCTGCCAGAGCCTACTCCCGCCCTTTCACTTTGAGGCAGTAAGACAGCAGCGCTGGCTGCAGTGAGGATGAGGATGATTATGGTGCACTGCTGCAGGGCCACAGCAGGACAGATATCACTGCAGATCCCAGCTGCACTTGTTCTGTAGGGCCTGAGGAAGACATAGGTACCCAAAGCAGCTTCCCTGGCACACCCAGGACATCTTAGAGAGCTCAGTAAAATTCAGCATGCCCCCCCACAAGAACACATGGCTAACAGCACCCTGCTGGGTTACAGCCTCAGTATGTCTGGAGTGCAAAAACACAGGGCAGTCATGGCATCTTCCTGGTTACTGTTGAGCCCATAGGATTCTTCTTGACCCCATGCCTGTATTTTATCCTGGTGTGCTGTTAGCACTTCTTTCCAGGGTTGTTGGAAGAACAAACAGCTTGGTTAAATGCGGCAGCTCTGCATTTCTGTTTCAGTGCATGTTTGTCTCTGGGACGTGTGTGAGTGCTGCTGGCAGGCAGCGGGCAGGGTGGAATCTGGGCGTCTGTGTAGGTGTGGGTTTGCCATATGTGTGTGTAGGAGAGGGGGTCTGGGAGTGGGGAGGGGTGTGCATTCACTCAGGTGTTAAGGATATGTACATGTCATCATGGGTTTTTGCACATGTGTTTGTGAAATAATTGTTTGGGAAGGTCTTTGCACAGAGGAGTGGATCAGCATCACTTGCAAGCGCAAGCTCTGTAGCAGAGGTGTTCATCTGCCCTGGTCCTGTCCCTCTGCCACTGCTGTTCCACCTGCCTGGCATTTAGCTCTTGCAGCAAAAGCTGGCCGCATAGGCAGGCTGTGGGGAAATGAATTCATGGGACGCGCAGGGCTTGTGCCACAGAGTTTTGAGTAATAGATACGCCTTACACCCAGAGGCTGGCGTTAGTCAGAAGCAAGTGCAGACTCAGGGTGTCAGCCAGAAAAGTTAAAAGCTGGGGCTGTTCCCAGTAAAATGAGACAAAAATTATCTGACCATCAGCAGAAGGAGAAGGTATTATTTTGCCCACCGTGGCATTTGGGCAGCCAGGAGCAGCGAGGAATCCAGGGGGATGATAGGGCTGCAGATACCTTGGCAGGGAAGAGCAGATGCTGTTGACAGATCAAGATGCTGGAGAGGAGGTGAACTCTCCAGTGCTTCCTTCTGCCTACACGCTGGGGGAACTGGGAGACAGAGGTGTGTGGTGTTGATATTGGCCAGACACCAAGAGATTTCCTGTTCTTCGGAGAGCCCTTGTCAGCAAACCGCAGCTCTGCAGGCAGCAGCGCAATGAAGTCGTCCTGCAGGGCAGGGGTCTGCGAGGCCAGGCTGCCGCTGGTGGGCAGGAGGGGATGGCTGCTCATGGCAAAATGCCTGCCCTGGGGGTGTGGTGAGAGGTGGTCACTGCTGCAGCAGCCTGTCCTGCAGAGGTCAGGGGACAGGGGTGGCACAGTCAGGTTTCACATTTCTCCCAGCTGTTATCCTGCCCTCACACATTCTTATCTCCAGTTTGCCCCCAACATCATAGAAACAGGATGCTTCATCAGGCGATGGAGCCAGTAAAAGCAGAGTGCAGGGTCACAGGAGTGCCCTTCTTCCTTGTCGCCCATTGCAGGAAGACAAACTGTGACTGCAGCCCCAGGGCATCTCCCCGAGCAAACCTCTGCCTCCATAGTGCCATGCCTGTTGGCCAGCTGAGGTGAGGCCCTGAGAAGCTGCCAGCCCTCCGCCAGCCCTCCTCGTTCAAGGATATCACAGCAGCTGGCCCCAGGCAGCGCCTCGTGGAGATCCCAGCCGGCCGGGGCTGATGCTTGCAGATGGGTTCCCGGCTGAAATCCCGTTGCTGCACCTCCTTGCACCCATGCATGCCATAACTGCGTTTCTGGCCCATCGCCTGTACTGATGGCGCTCGCTGGGCAGCAGGGCCAGCGATGGAGCTGGCATTTCCCTTGAGAAACATGGAGCACCTCTGTGCTGAAAGCAGGGTGACACTGAAGGCAGGATTTACAGCTGCATTGTCCTCTTGCCAGTAGACATTTGACCAGCACCCCTACACATGACATTTGTTTGTTCAAATGTAACACAATTCATAGGCTCTTTAGGAGAGTGTTGATGCTGTGACATTAAGCAGCCGATTACTCCTGTGCTTGGCAGGCTCTCAGTCCCGCTGTGATATGGCTCGTGCCCAGCACCTCCCCTAGCACAGTGCATTGGCACAAATATGTGAGTAATGCAGGTGACAGGCACTGTGGCTCTGGCTGATTATCCGTTGCTTTTATGTAATTTATGCTCCAAAAGTAACTGTGCTCAGTCTTGTTCATGAACTTGATTCCTTTCATGTGGTTTTCTGTGCTAACGAGATTAAATCAGTTCCAATAGGCACCGTTTCAATGGAGATGATAAACTTTTATTGAACTCAAGCACATTAAAATGAAATGTAAGCAATAGGTGACTTTAGCATTAGTCTAGAGTCTTTTCCAATCTGGATCAAGCCAGCATACCTTCCCCGTTAAGCAAGAGCGAGCACCCCAGCACGTTTTATGAGCTTCTAAAAGGGCCGAAAAATCCTCCCACCAGGCGCTTCCACGTTGCAGTGCGGTGGGAGGCTGGGGATGAGCATTAGGAGGAGCAGGTCCGTGACCTGCCGGTGCAGCCACGAAATGTGGCATAAACACAGCTAAGTACGGGACTTCACATCTCACAAAAACAGGAAAGCAGGGGATGGGTAATTTGGTGTTTTACAGCAGCTTTGTCTGCTAATCTGTGATCTGTTTGGTCTGCCAGTAGGATTATTATGGTGGGTTTACTGAAGAAGTGCCAAAAATGATGTTAAATAAACTGTTTACACAATGTAACTACAGGCTGAAAAGCTAAACAGAGAGTCCCAAACTCAGCCCTGTTGCAGGTTTTAAGAAAAATAAACTTCTCAACACTTTCCACTGGACACTGCCGCTCTGCAGAGTCTGCTCTGTTTGTTGAATATTAAAACATAAAATTAATGTGTTTCCCCCTCTTTCTGGGGCTCTTTCCAAAGGTCTCATGGTTGGAAACACGATCGGCTCATTTTGAGCTCCTTGGCTGTCCTTGGAATTTGCTGTGATCATTTTATCCGTTATAAAATATTCAAGTTTCAGAATGATTATAAGACTGACTATCATTCTTTGGAAGTGGCTTGTGTAATATTATTTTTAAGAGGACAGGAAGAGCTAGTGCTTGCTCTTCACTCTCCGAGGAATTACAAGGGAGACCTTGGGGACAGGAGTTCATGGTGCTTTTCTTTGTGGCACATGGGGAGGTTGGTCATAAAAAGTGTCATCTTCACCAACGGGTGGGTGATGTGGAAGAGTTATCCACCAACCTGAAGGGCAATTTGAAGGGATGCAGGGGCTTTCATCCCTTTCCTCTGTGTTTGCCAGTCTTTGACATGGGTGCATTCATTGCTGAGGAAGAAGCTTGAATGGAATTTGGAGAAATTAGTGGTGTCAGGTTTTTGGCTAAGGAATTGCATGCAAACAGCTCTTGAATTCTGACTATTTCTTTTAGCCATAGCCTCCCCTCAACAATCCAGACAGTTCCTATAGCACGTGGGACAAGCATGAGGTTCGTGCAGGACCCGTCGGTTACAGCCAGTGTTCATTCCAAGTCCTTGTTTCAGTGTCTGAGGGTGTGGATTTCATTTTTTAGCTGTGGTGAGATGAACAGGGCATAACTGGCATTGACAACAGCTTTAGGGCCCCATCCAGGACAGGCCTTTGGTGCTTGTGCAGGGTTTGTGAGCAGCCAGTTCTGCAGAGACCAAGGAGCCGCACGTGTGCTGGCCATTGACAACAGTGGTAGGACAGCATGTGCCTGGCACCATTTGCGCAAAGGTTGTAATAATGTTCCCTGAGCATGTCAAAACAGTGGGCAAAGAAGGATTGCTGACGGAATTCACACGGGCTTTCAAAAGTCGCTCACAAGAGGCAGCTGAAGGAGCTGGAGTATTTGGGACCCAGCCAGGGGTCAAAACCTGGAGGCAGAAAGAGAAGACAGACCTCTTTGTCTTCATGCAGAGCTAAAACGGGGCTTCTAAGTTTCCTGCCAGGTTCTGTGCTGTCAGGTATCGTTACAGATTTTGTACAGAAATGAAGGAAGATGATACAAATGTGCAATGTAGAAAATGCCATTTGAACCTGCCTGTGCAGTTTAGCTTAGTCCCCTGTGTGTGTGTTCTGTGAGATAGTTTTAGTCATGTGAAGACAGTATTTATATTTTTTTTTTCCACAGGAACCAGCTTTATTAATTATACAATCTTTGTTCCCCAAGATCTTGTGATTAGATAAAACGAGTGCGGTGACATTATACATGCAATCGCATAGATGCCGCAGCATACAATATATTGAAAAGTGGGGAGAAAACCTGTAATTAAATGCAGTTTCTGTTTTTAAAAAGACAGCAAAACCAGATCTGCCCTCATAGCGATGCACAAAAGGTGACTACAGAATTAGTTTCCCTCCAGAACCCAAAACCAACGGAGCCAGAGCACCAGGCAGAGTGTCACCCACAGCGTGTGCCAACCAGCCAAGCCCTCTCCTGATGGCTTCTCAGCAGCTTGCTGACAGCAGAGGAATTTGGAGACACGCCAGTCAGGCGTTGCAGTGTCCCAGCACCCAGGAGAGGCAGGGTCCCTGTTATCCACCCCAGTGGCACCCTGGGGTGGGAGCTCAGGGGCTGGCACGGGGCTGGGGCTGCACCGTGCCCCCCAGTGCGGGGTCCGGCTGGGCTGGGAGGGGGGCGCGGGGCACTGCTGCAGCAGTCGCAGGGCACAGCCTGGCACGGTGCTGTTTCAAAGGTGCTTGAGAAAATGTGATTTTCAGCCCCTTATGTAATTGGGTGGGTTTGTCACAAGAGACGCAAGAGTCAGCCACAGACCCAAGACCAAAGCAGCCTCCCCAGGTAATCTGGCAAATCTGTGAAAGACGGGCTTCCCAGCAAAGCCTCCATAAGAAGGAGCAAACAAAGTGTTTCTCCCTAATTTTGCTTTTCAAAAAGACTGAACTTCTTCTCGCTGAAGCTATCCCAAATTATTCAGTTCGAAGGGTTAAAGCTTGGCAGTGTTGTAAGCAACTGAACAATGGGTCATATCATGGAAACTGTCAGGCAACCTTAAATATAGCTGTTATGATCTGCATAGTCTGCAATGCTCTGGAAACCAGGATGAGCAGTAAGGGGAAAAAATTCATAGAGCCCATAGAGTTGTTTAGGTTAGTCAAGAACAGAGAAGACTGCAGGGAGCTGAAGAAAGCAAAAGGGCACTCAGGGAAAGGGGCGGGTAGTGGGAGCGTAGGAGCAGGGCAAGGAGCCCACCAGGAGGAAGGCAAGATTGAGGCAGACCTGAGAGCAGTCGGGGAGGGGGTGATGCTTGCTGCCTGCCTGGTTTGGGAAGGTCAGTTGGCTTATCTGATGGCAGCTGGTGACGGCATCTTCCCCCCAGCCATTCTTCTCATCTGGCCTCTCCAATACACCCAGACACTAGAGAACTGATCCAGCGTTTGCACAAACCAATCTAACAATGAGTCAGAAGTCGGGGTTAGGCTCAGCATTGAAGTGGGGGGCCCAGATCCTCACAGGGGAGCTGAAATCCACCCCTTACCACTCACCAGGGGTGCGGCATGTGGGTGTCTGCTCCTTCCCCAGACAGCATCCCAAGTAACCCAACTGAGGCAGCCAGCAAACACGGACTGAACTTGGAGCTCGAAAACTTCAAAGTGAGTTGGAAACTATTTTATCACGGCAAGATCAGTGCAAGCCGCAGTGCTGGATGTGATCGGGACTGGGGCTGAGAAGCCCTCTTATGGGAAATGGCTCTTCATGTGCTGTCTGAGCACGAGCCTGGTGCAAGGAGGGAGTCACTGAGGAGCACTGCACTGTGTAGGAGGTCAGACCCACCATCCCTTTGGCCTCCAGCTCTACAGACAGATGCTCAGCTGGAATAATGTTATAGCCATGGAGTCTGAATAATTTATACCACTAGAAGAGTTTTTTCTTTCCCTTCTTCCTCCCTGCTACCCTGCTCTCCCTCCCTCTCCATCAGCACTGAGGCAGCTGAAGGGCAAGGGGAGCATCCAAGTGCCCAGCCGCACCGATGCCCCTGGCTCTGGCATGTCACAGGGAATGGAGCCTCATGGGACGCTGCTGCCCTGCTGCCTCTGCAGGCACCAAAGTGGTGGTTTCTCTGCTGGTTTATGGCTTGTCATTTGCTGGCCCTGTCTTCAGAGGCCCTTGGGGACAAGATGCAGCTCTGGCCAGATATAGAGGCAGCACAGTGAACTTTGGAGGGGGCTTTGCCTCCTCTCAGTGCCCTGGGGCTGCCTGTCCATTCCTCCCAGCAGCCCCTCATCCCTCTGCTGTGAGCTGTGCTCAATGCCTCTGTGGGTTCCCACAACATCCCTGCCACCCCCTGACCCACACAGCGTCCCCTTGTACCTGTCTTCTCCCCTCGTCTCTAGCTGCCATCATGGCTAAGACCAGTGTCCTGCATGCCAAGCAGGGACAGGAGCAGCTCTCGGACAGATCCTTGCTCCCAGGGTCTCTGGAAGGTCTGCTGGGGCAGGTTTGGGGCAGGTCCATGCCAGGGGAGAGCTCTAAGGCACAGAAGGACACCCCCGTCCTACGTGGCACAGTGCTGACCTGAGTATTTCCACTGGCCTTTTCTTGACCATTTTTGGTCCCTTTCATTTGTTTTTGAATCTGTTCCTCCTCTTTGCCCAAGTTCTTTGTGCTAATTGGGAACTGGCTCCTCTCGGGGTGGGAGGTCTGTCAGGACTGCCTTATGACAGATCTACTTTGTCTCTCTGTCTCTGCATTTTGGCACTTTGGTTCTTCTGCAATGTTCTGGATTTGGATTTTGCTTTTCAGTGCTGATATCCTCACAATAGGCAGCCTATGGATTGACTAAATTAAAACATAACAAGCTGGAATGCAACTGGCAGCTCTGCAAGATCCCCATCAGCACGGCGGTGGCTTGCAAACGCACAGCTGAGCTGCGTCTCCGGGTGGGCGTGAGCTGATGGCCACAGCCCTGCTGCGGGTGGCTGAGACCAGGGGATGCAGGTGCCCTGCTCAGTGTGCCACAGCGATGACACTAGTGCCTTGCACGGACACCCCGCTGTGGGAAGGGGCTGCGGGTGCTTGTAGGAATGGCATGCTGCACTCCAGCAAGGGGCTGACGGGTGTGAAGTGTTGCTCAATAGAGATCAGGGGGTGCAGGTTCAGGAGGAGGTCGAGTCAGTGAGCTCAGCTGCTGTTGCTAGCAGGCAGGGATGACATCTCTGCTCCTCTTCACCAGTGTTGATCCTCACACCCTACAGGCTCCGGGTGCATCAACCCTGTTCACTCCTCCCTCCTCGCCAGCCCATTGCCGTGCTATGAATGCCACCAAAGCCTTCTGCAGCGGAGTTCCCTTCTGCTGCATAGTGGCACTGTGATCGTGCCAGCCACACACCTTGGAGAGAGGTGGCTGTATCATCCTGCCCACCGCCTTGCTTCCCCGTCAACTGTAGTGTCCACACAGGGGCTGCACTGTTACCAGCACACCCTGTCCTGCTTCTGCTTCCCCCCAGAAATGTCCCTTTTCATGAGCAACAGACTTCCCCAGGGTCATTTTCAAGCCAAAGGGGCTTTGCTAACCCACTGCTAACTTGGCTTGGTCTGGCACATCAGCAGATGCGATGGCGTCAGAGGAAAGCCCCGTTTTCTTCTCCTGTGCACGGAGGTGACACACAGGACCACTCGGTTTGTGAAGAACAGCCAGTGGGCGGAAGAAAAGGAAATCCTGGGTGGCACTGAGTGTGGGAGTCTGTGGCCAGGGTGGGATTGTGAGAACGCTCATCCCAGCTTGCAAGGTTTCAGAAGGAGATCCAAACCCAGGGAAGGCCCTTGAGAACTGGATAATGTGCAGGCTGTGACGGGAACCCAGGCAGCAAATGGGAAATAGTGGAGAAGGGTGAGAAAGCGGTTTGCTCTCCCTCCTGAGGATGCTGCTGCTCACTGCAAGTGAGCTCTGGAAAAGCTCTGCAACCCTCCTGCCTGTTGTGCTTGCCAGCACCTGGCAGCTGCAAATGGGAAAGCACTGCGGAGCGTATGGCATAGGTACTGTTTAGTTTGGGTCAAACACGCCAATCAGCAGCACAACAGGAAAACTGCTGTGACACATGCACGCGTCAGAGCTCGCTCACATTTCCTGAGACGGCTCTGACCAGCGGGCTGTGAGCGGGGCTGGCCGGCATGTGCTTGCAATTAGGCCACCAGTCTTCCCCAATGCCTGTCTGCAGTCAGTCATCGGAGGAGAAAGACAAGCACGTTAGCAAAATCCAGAAGGACGGGGCTGCCCGGACATGGGTGAGATGAGCGGATAACTGCTCTCTCCTGGAAGGAGAAGGGAGAGGGGGAAGAGCAATGGTCATGGAAAGGCACTGCCGGGGGAAGGGCAGGAGGAGGTTGGCTTCAGAGCAGCGGGATGCAGAAACCCTCCCGGAGCAGCTACTCTGGGTACCCTGAGGTGTGCATCAGGGCATTTTCCTTCTTGTTTCTCATGATTTTCTCATAATTAGTGAGGCTCTGCTGTTCTTAGGGATCTGGACAAACTCTGCATTCCCTCTCCCTGAGGTCTGGGTGCCCACCTTGCTTATGGGAACAGAATCCTTGCACAGAAACCAGTTCACCTCCAAACCCACCTACACTCCTTTTCCAAGGTAGTGGGACAACAGCAGGACCACAGATAAAGTTTCCAAGATTGTTCTCTTGTTTATCGCTTGTGGGACGCCTCTAAATCCTGACAGCAAGGCGGGGAACTACCAAACCTCACCAGTGCTGGTGTAACGTATGTCAATAACTGAACTAGGTAACTAAGTAAAGCCAGAGGGATGGCTGGAGAAGGGGCTTAGAGATTCATTGCTGGTTAGTCCAAGAAGGGACGTCATCTGGCTTGTCTTCCTGCACAGAGTAGGCCAGTGTGTTTCCCCAAGTGAGTACTTGCAGAGCAGATTTTCGGCAATTGTTTTTTTGTATTGATTTTTGAGCTGGCAACGATAGGAACTCCTCCCACAGTCCTGGCTGACTTGTTCCAGTGCATCTTATTCTCCATCAGATCATCAAATTAACCTAATGATCAGCTTGATTAAATTATAGTATATCAAGTAACAGATCCACGTCAGCTTTCTGGAAAGACATCAGTCTTGTTTAGCTCTGAACTTCTCAAATCAGCTGTCATTTGACTATCTGTGTCTCTTCCAACCCAATGGGGATTTTGGACTAGACATCCTCCTGAAGTCCCTCCAACCAATGTTTCTTTGCTTCTATTAATAGAGTTAACCCTTTACATGGCCTCCAGCTTCTCTAGGGGACCACTCTGCTGAGCTCTGCTGCCAGTTGATGCAGTTTGACCAGAGCAGCACTGAGGATGTAACAGTCTGTCTCTTTCTTTAAACTCAGTGTCATGTACACTAACCCCAGCCAACCTGAAAGAGTAGAGCGTGTCGCACTTCCCATTCAAAGGACAGACCTGGATGAAAAGACTGTGATTCTTATATGCATTAAACATCTAATTTGTTACCTACCAACTACATATGTGGGGGAGAGAGAAAAACAGAGAGGGAGGGAGATGTTTCAGAGAGCAAAGCTGTGGTAGGTGTCACTACACTCACGTGTGCTAGCTTGCTCCCAGCCAGCTGGACAGGCTAACGTAGACATCAAGACCCAGTGCTAAGGTTGAGGCAATGCTGTTTGATGCTAGGGATTAGAAAAAGAAGTATGGCCCTGCAAGTTAAAATCTGCGGGTGCTGTGATTTTGTTCAGCCTCTGGAGCCTGGCTCGCTGTTGTGAAGATTAGCAGGTGATCTAGAGGACCCTGCTGCTTTGTGTCAGCATGATCACTGACTGCTGGAGATTGCTTACCCAGGGTCGGTAAATCAAATTTTGTAAGCTGAGGGATGTGTCTAGCCTGATGGCCAATTAATGGATATGAGAATATAAGCACAGGTTATCAACTGTGCTGGCATCAGGAAGTTGCGAGACTGAAACCAATATCCACCAGTGGCCCTGAGCTGCCTGCTGGCTGCAAGGACCCTTCTTTTGCCCATTTTTGAGCTGTTGTTCTGAGAGGTCCCTCTGTCAGATGTCCCTCAGTGGCTACAATAAGACACCATTGCACTGAGGCTATGCGCACAACCCAATGGATCTCATTAATCTCATTTCTGCCTATAATTATTGATTTTTGAATGAAATTTGATTTATGACTATAAATCAAAATTCATTATGATTTATAGTCATAAATCTCATTTAGGGACCTTATCTTTCCAATATTTTAAGGTCCTTGGATCAAAAAATATTCCCACTGCACAGGACTGTGGGTCATCTGAGACCCTTCAGGAGATGGGACTCAGCCACCTCTAAAAGCCCATTTCAAACAATAATTAAGAAATGCGAAGTTTGCATGATTTTCTATTATTTCATCTCAACTTTTCACAGCTACATTTGGGTAACCTTTGCAAAGCAACACACTTACTGTAGCCCAGGTGAAGCCCTCGGAGTTCCCTATATTTATTTTGCTCTTTGACAGCGTAGCACATGCACGAGCAGCACGTGAACCCATAACTAGCATGGATTCTAGCTATGGGTTCATAGCATACTAACTGCATGAATATCCATCTCCAACAGCTGTTATGGCAGCTTTTTCAGCTGTTGCAGCTGTCCATGCTGCAGTCCTGACATGTTGTCCTACCCCTCAGCAGACACATCCTCCCTGAGGCCCCTCACTTGTGCAGCTATCTGCACAGCCAGGGGCTGAACTGGCTCCTGCACCCTCATCGCTCAGCCAGGTGCCTACTGAGACTCATGCTGGAGAAGGAGTGGCAAGTGCTGGTGCTCTCAGGGTGAAATTCAGGGGAGCATCTGGCTGGGTGGACAGAAGTGAGGAGAGGGGGCACCACGCACATCTCATCAGCATGGAAAGTTGCCAGGGTATGAAGAGGAAGAAGCTGCTAGAAATGCCTCCTCTTGACGTGGCAATGTTTGCGTGGCACCTCCTGCCCCTGCTTCCCCAGGGCAGGCAGCAGGAGAGGCAGGACGGGTATTCCCTTCCGTTAGGTTGGAGGAGAGTCCAGCTTTCGGGAGCATTGCTCACATAAGCCTTCAGGGTCCCAGCTGATGAGGCCCTGGGGAGCCGCAGCGTCCAGAGGAACAGAGGTGGGGCCGTGACCCGGTGCTTATAGAGAAACTCAGCAGGAATTAGATCTGTTCCATAAAATAAACAGTGCAAGTCTCTAATTTCCAAACAAGCCCCAATGGCCCCTTTCCCTGAGCAGTTCTGCTGTGACTAATCATACTGGTAGGTGTTGGGTCAAAATCAACAATGGCTCTCCACTAAGGTCACTCACTTTCTCTGTTTACACTACTAATTTTATCACTGCTCAGAGTGGCTAATGGTATTATTTATATGTTTAGCAATGATAAATGTCGATGCTAAATAAAGGCTTCCTGGCGTAGGCAGGTTGAGGGCTGATATGGCACATCCAGAACTTTATCATCAAAAGAATTAACACTGTGGGTAAGAGTTTTCCTGGTTCTCTGCAAAGCCGAAGACTTATGAATGGGAAGCAGTGTTAGCAATTAGCCCTGCCTGATAACAAAGCACATCGCTAATAAGCAGTGCCTTTAAGGGGCTGGATTTCACACCGCTCCCAAGGAGACCAAAGAGAAATCCCCCAGCCTCCTTGCCACGGTGAAAAGCTGCATCACAAAGTGCTTGTACCTTCAGGTTTGTGAAAGCGGCTGCGTGGGCGAGCGGGGGGGGGGGGGGCGGTTGCAGGGCTGCAGCCACACAGCCCCCCCTGAGCAGCCATGGGAGCGGGGCTGCATGGCCCAGGGGACAGCTGGACCCCCGGGGGGGGAAGGGGGCAGGCTGAAGAGGAGCACTGAGGTTATTGCAATGATCAGATGAGCTTCTCATAAATAAGGTTGTTTGGGGTTTTTTCTCTGGAAAAATGTTGATTTTCTAGTGAAAATCACCGCCGACATGATTTGGATGGGAGGCTGCCTGAAGCCAGGCAGTGTGACCCGGGATGCCACAGGGTGACTCATGGGACTTGCAGCGTTGGAAACCCCTGTCAGTGCCACCCTGCCCAGGACAGCCTGTGGGCTGGGACCGGCAGCACCCATGGTCCGGAGGGGCTCACCTGGGAGCTGGGCTGGTGGGCGGTGAAAGTTCCCAGCCACAGTCCAGCCTGCCCCAAACGCCGGGAGGCTCTGGCATGTCTTTTCTAATTAGAAAACTCACCCCTTCCCAGTGAGAGATGGTATTTTAAGAAGCCTTCTGTGATACTTGATTCCATTTTGAGAGAAAACTTTAGACCTTTTTTAATGTTGGAAAAAGGAGCACAAAAGGGGTTTCAAGGCCAGGGAGGCAAGAAGATCTGGTCTGGGGGCATTATGGCTGTGGGCAGCAGAGAAGGGGCAGCAGTTAAAGCAGATTTTGGAGAGGGCAACAGTGAACTGGTACCCCAGAGCTGTGGGGTGGCAGCAAAGTAAGCAAAGGAAGGGAGCATGAAGACCCAATGCGCAGGAATTGAACTGTACATCAAGACGACATCCATAGTGGTGGGAAGGCTGGTGGATGTGCTCTGAGATCCTCATTTCTCATAGTGTCCGTAACTAATGCATTGTGATGCCCACAGCATCCCAAATCCAAAACTTAACATCCGAAGAACTCCTTGATCCTGATCTTCATTCGAACTAAAGCTGCCGTATACAGATGCTGCTCTCCTAGATTAAATGAGCGAACCACAATTCAGTTTCAACCCCTGGTTGTGCTTCCCTGCATGTCTGCTTTCTTTCCTGCCCCATTTCTGTCCCTTTCCCAGCTCCTTCTGTATGGTGAGACAGTGAAGGTGACTGCTGGTCCCTGGGCTAAAGAGGCAGGGAGCAGAGTCCCCATTTATGGCAGTGTATTTTTTCTAGGAACATCTGGATGTAGCCATGTGGTTCTGGGATGTACTGTAGGGCCAAGGACTGGGGTGATTGCAGACTAAGAACAGCTCATGGAGGATCTTGCCTCAGTGGCAGCTGGGCAGCGTGCAGTGCCTGTAGTAATCTGGTTCCTGTGGTGGGTGCAAACAGATCCAGCTCACAGCCCAACTTCAGAGAAATTCACTTCAGGGCAGATTTGGGTCAAGGGAGTGGAGGAGGTGACAAGGCTGCATCGTGCTGTCCTCCTCCATTCATGAACTCACCAAACCCAACGCAGTGCACCACACAGAGCTGGGTCTGTGTTTTGGCTGCTGTAGCTGATGTGTGGTCGCTCTGTGGATCAGTCTGGATACATCATCATCCCTGTGGATTTACTCATGCCTTATACCAGCTTCACTGAGATCAGTATTAGACTGACAAGGGTCTGGATTTAGTTCAGGAGGTCCCCTGGGCATGGATTTCCTCTATGCAGGTAGCCTGCTGCTCCCAGTAGGGTCTGGTGGCTGAACCACACAGTTCATTTTGATGACACAGCCAGGCTATGAAGCGAAATCTGTTGTCTATGTCCACTGAGGCCTCCTCTGGCAGTGCTCCTGCCTGGCATCACAGATTCTGGATTTGCTGAGAACCAGCCAATGGCTTTGGCACTGGACAGCAGGGCATCTCCACCTCCTATCAACCTTTTAGATGATAGGACTTTCATATTGTCTGGAAGTCCTTCAATACTATCTCACAGCAACTCCTCAGCTCTATCGCCCTGCCAATGTGATAGCAGAAAGGAAAAACCCCGGCATGTGGTCACCCATGCATTTGACATGCCATGCCACATGTGCTCAGGGGTCATTCCCAAATGTCTGCAATGCTGCTATTTCAGGATAAATGATTTCCAGTTGTGAGAGAGGCACTGTGGTTGGTTGCATATGTCAAGTTTGTGGGTTTCAAACAGGCACCTAACATTTCTGAGTAGCCTTTCCTCTCTTATCACAATGAAGGCACTAGGAAATCCTCCAGAGGATTGTTGTTAGATGTCAAAACACTGGATGCTTTGTGACATTGAACTCAGATGACAGTTTCTGGAGGGAACTGGGGTACTTGTGAGCAGGGAAATTACAGTTGTAAACCCAGGTAAAGGTGGACCTATTTTGGATGGTGATGCTTGCTGCTCCTTCTCCTAGTGTGGCACCTGACTAAGCAGGGTGTTGTTGGGTCAGGCAGCCTTGGTGTTCACTATCTTGGGCTGCGTCCTGATGGTCCATCAGAAAGCAGAGGGGTGTTTCAGTGCAGCTGGGAGGTAGAACTTGTAGATCTTCTTAATTTTGAAGACTGTAATAACTGTTAGCTGCTTTGGGTCATGTAAAGATCTTTCACTGTGACAATAATGGAGCCTTCAGAAACAGTTGCTTGATGCTGTACTTGGATCCCCTTCCGCGCGGAAATGGTGGCCATGTCCTCCCTCATGTTCTTGCCCTCAGTGTGATGCATCTTGGGAATGGTGGGGTGTTTGGCCGTCTGGCATGATGCTGGCTCAGGTCTTGTCTTGGAGCTTCATCACAGGAGGTGGAGGTGAAGAGGTTGAGGAATGCCAGTGCCACAGAATGGGAGGTTCTGTTCTGTCCAGCCCTCCCTGGACAGCCAATGCCTGCAAACTGGGCTAGTCTGAGTGCATCCTCTATCCTACCAAACGTCTGAGTGTGTGCTCTGCCAGATGAAGCTGCAGTTGCAGGGCTGCCCAAGCACCATTTTTTGTTGAATGCTTCCTCCGGGTAATACGGCACGGCTGTGCTTGGTTCCTGTCCTTAGGACTGGAGTCAAGAGCTATACATTCTGTTATGTGAGCTAGCACATTAATGTAAACAGCAGTCTCCAAAACAGTGGCAGGAGAATTAACTGATGCTATATGCTGCTGCTTCATGTTTTCTTTGGAGTTGAGGAATAGGTTTTGGAGAGATTTTCTTCCCCATTTTCTACTCACGCCCTTGGACACAGCTCTGTTATCCCCAGCTGACTTGCTTAAGCCTATAATCCCTCGTGCTCAAGAGAGTGAGAAGAAAATAGGATTCAGAGTCCAAATGCCTTATGTGTTGGACTCTAGAAGATTCCTACCATATGCTTTGGCCACCAAGCAAAGGGGCTGAGCTCATTTTGCATCCTGCCATGTACTGTGGTTGTGCATAAGGAGCTGGAAAAGCCATGGTGAGGTCTGTCTGTCTCAGGTTTGGTACATGGACCGGCTGAAGCATCGGGAATGCAGCACACACCTGCTGTGAGCTGCCCCTGATGCAGTGCAGTGTCTAATAAGCTCCTATGCATCACCCCACAGAAGTGTGATAGGCAGAAAGATAGGCAGGTCCTGTGTACCCAACTCAAGTAGAGATCTTCTAGTTTGAAAGTGTTTATCTTGCATGCTTCAAACTGAAAACATCAGCAATCATTCTGCTGTCTGAGGACAGGATAGCTAATGACCCAACACATTTCCTCAGAGCAACCACTGACATACAAAGGGGTCTCCAATATCATATCCAACCCTCTGCTTCTTGCCAGCCAGAGATCAGAAGCATCCTGGTCTGCCGGGGCACCTTGCTGGCTCCTCCATGCAATGCCAGCTGCTGTCATGCCCTAGGAATGCCCAGCTGGGGAGATCCAGCTGCTTTTCTACCCGGTGTGTTGCCACAGCACTTGAAAGGTGTCAAGTTCCAGCAGTGAGGATGGACCCCTATTATTTTTGACAGTCTGTGTTGGTTTGGTTTACATGCTTCGGTAAAACCTGTAAGCAGCTGTTGGCATGGAAGAAATGTTTATTGTTAGTTGAGGTGAAATCCTCTCTTGCCAATGAAGTCCGTTGCTGCCTTATATTGCTGCATAAGATAAATTCACAGTCTTAATTTAATATGCTGTCACATACCTGGACTCAGTGCAGCCAGCACTTCCAACAGCTTGCAAATTCAGTCCTCTCCAAGCCCTGTTGTGTAATGGCAACAGCCATCACTGCTGGGGTCTAATGCATCAGGGTTACGAATCCTGTGGATGCTTTCCAGAATCATAGCACAATTCCAGGGAACAGATGGCACAAGAGGCCTTTGCTTTCCAGAATAGATGTACAGATCCCTGGCTGCAAGTCAGGGGCAGCTACAGGGCAGAGATCATGCCCAGAAATGTCCATGTGCCGCTCTCCAGCACTGGTTCTGTGGTAAGTGGGGTCCAGCCACACACTCCAGGGAAAAGGAGCTGCCACTGTGTCCCTTAGCTGAGATGCTGATTTTGTTGAACTGGATACCTCCATTACAGCTGGCATAGTATCACTTCCACCACCAGCTAGTAAGCCCTGTTCTTTATTTTTCCACTAAATCAAAGATTCTTCTTGTAGAGATGTGGACTTATAAACACTGTTCAGTCACTTCATCATCTTTTCTTGGATATGTTAAATTAATTGTCCTACTTTAATCTCTCACTAAAACATGCCCTTTAGACACAATGTCTTTTCTGTAGCTCTTTTCTGAACTCTTTTTTTCATTTTTCAGTATCTTAAAAGAAACTCACAAGGCTAAAAATGTGAAGACTCTTCCAGTACGGTCTTATTGATGTCATAAACAGATAACTTTAACACTCTTCTCCAAATCAGTGTTATCCAGTTTCTGCAGGCAAGATTGCATTCCCACATACAGACAAAGCATCACTTTGGCAATTTGTGCTAATATTATCAACAGTGACCCTTAGGTCATTTTCAAGGTCGTGGATTTCCAGGGTACAGTACACTGTCCTGTCAATGACATCTTCATCTTCCTTCTTGAAAGCATAAAATTTATCTGGTTTTAGTGATATTAACAATGCATGGTCAGTGATGCCTAGTTGACCGAAACCTCAGTTATCAAATGGTTCAAATGCTGCATATGCAAAATAGATGTTTTCCCACTACAACACATTTCCTAAACTTTGAAAATAACAACTGCAAGTATTTTTCCCCAACAGGAAATCTTTTCTCCAGATTATTAGTAAAGACCTTGTGTTGCGCAGGGTTTGGAGTGGGGCAGTAACGTAGTCCCCCCGGCAGCTCCTGCAGTACCATCGGATGGTGACACCTCTTAGCAGACACGTTGCAGGATCTGACTGTTGGGCAGACCTAAACACACTCAGCAGAGCAAGTGTCCTTTTTGGTCAATGAGAATCTCAAGCCCAAAATTTCACTGAGTTTCAGTCTTTGTCTTCAGGGAAGGCCGGCATGTCAGTTACTACATTTACAGACCAAACTCCATAAAATTATGTATTGAATTCATGCTTTAACAGCAGAAACAGCTTTTAATTCTCTCTGTGTAGTCTTGTATCAGTTTACCGCAATTTCATCTGGGACTGATGTCAAGTTAAGAGGCTGACAGTTTATTCTATGCTCTGTAAATATTTGTACACTGTTGGCCTTTTCCAGTCCTTTGGAACAATATTCCAACATTTGTTAAAAATAAACATTAATGGGGCAGAGCTCAAGGCCCAAATCTTTGTAAACTCTTGTGTGCAGATTTTCAGGTTCCTGTCATTTGTAAGACAGGCTCTGCTTTCCATGTCTTGGCTTCCCAACCTGCAACCAGTTTGACAGTAGTTGCATCAGTGCTTGCTGTTTTCAGCATGAAGATGTCACCTCAGGGTGTGGGCAGTAGAAAGCATCCAGCAGATGAAAGCCTGCTGCAGCTGGGTATACTGACCCAAGAGACCTCCTCACACTCAGGTTGCGTTTAAGTCTCAACTTCCACAAAGAGACTGCCAAGAGATGAGAGCTGCAGGGTGGGTCAGCATCGGACAAGGGAGAGGATGGGTGTGAGGCCCCAGCGGTTCATCCGGCACACAGGCAGGGTTGGAGGAATGTCATCTAGCAGGAGTAGGGGATGGCATCAAGGATGTGTGACATCTGGGGTGTCAAATATGTGAGTGGGAAGAAAGCTTGGTCTCCAAACCCATCAGCATTCAGGGATGACTTTTTCCCAACTTTGTCATTACAGGTTAGGATGTTATGCCAAAATTAAGAACTCCAGTTATGCAGAAAGGCTGAGCAAACCTGAGAAGCTAAGTAGGTTCTCCCTTACATCTGACATAAAGTGTCTTCCTCGGGACTAGGCACTGAGTTTGCCAGGGTAGCCAGGAGAAGGTGGGAATTCAGAGCCTTTTCCTGCCCCCTGCTTGTGTAAGGAAGTGGTGATCCCTCCAAACAGCCAAGCTTACTGCAAATCTATTGGGGCAACCCAGAGAAACAAAAGGGAAAGTGGAATGCTTTAAGATGTAAGAGGAGTCCTCCCCTGCCATGGACACCAGGACAACGATACTGGCCAAGGAAGCTGAGAGCTGGTCCAAAAGCTCAGTGTTTCTATGCAGAGTGCCTGGTGCAGCTCTTGACTTGCAGGGTCGAGGTGCTCAGTTAGCACCTCCTGTAAGGTCCCTGGCCACAAAAGAATAGAGGACATGGGGGAGCACGGACACCTTGTACACCCACTGCCCTGAGACAGGGATTTGGATTGCATATGGAAGACTCCTCCTGGTTGTTTCTTGGCTTTTGCAGTACACCGAACTGGAGAAGATGCCATTGTTGCCTCTTCTGGTCTCACCTGTGTGCTTAGCACCTCTGCCCTTGGTAAGGCCGGGCAGTGGGAATGTGAATCGCTGTGCTGCAGCTGGAGGATGTCCTTCCTCCTCATGGGACAGAGGTGCCACTGGCATCCCCAGCACAGAGCCGAGAGTACAGGCTCTCTGCCTTGCTGGGAAAGACTGACAGAGAGAATAAGGATAGGAAAGCAAGCATGCGTCAAACCCCAGGGAAACACTGAGAAAATAGCCTAAGAGCCTGGTACTATTATTATGTTTCTAGTATTATATAATGGCATGAGGTTAAAATAACACACTCCAGTAAAGAAACAAATGACCTACAAGATACCAAAGCAAAACACATAGGGAGGACAAGCGTGTTTGGCTCTAAATACTCCAGAGGAGGCTTGATGGGGGAACCCTCCCCAGCTGCATCTCCCCAGTGGTTTGCATGTAGCCCTGCTGTGGCTTTAACACGTGCAAAGCCAGACGGAGGCGTAAAACCATGCAAGTTTTCTGGGGGTGGGCAGGGAGGCAGGCAGCTGGGCTTGGAGGAGAGGAGGAACCCAAGTATAGACCCAGACACTGAGGAAGCAGAAGTTTCAGCGAGAGCTGATTTTTGGTGCCAGCTGGAGCTGGCACAGTCAGTCATTCAGCTTATTGGGTTTTGTCAGGGCTCTGAGAAGTGGACCATCAAGCAGATATCCCAAGGCAAGGCTCGTTGCAAAGGCTGCTCTTTTCTCCTAGAGAACTCGAATGCTGTGAGCCAAAGACCCACTGCCATGGGGGCAGTACTGCTGGAAGAGTCCTAGCCTGCCAGTGAGGATTTATGAGATGTCTGAAGGGTCAATAGACCCCCACCCTTGGCACTGCAAGGCGTGGACCATGTAGTTTGTGCCATAAATCTGTGCTGTCTTCCCAACTCCAGTACAGCTGGATCCAGTCCCTGGTATGTGTGATCCACATCCAGCGCCAGTACATTTTCAGCAGAGGCAGATGGGAGGACAACGGAATGAATCTGCCATGCATGATTGCGATTGTTGTGGGTGACTTGTTTGGGGACAGTGGTCACATTTGATCAGTGGCAGGAGAAAGTGGCAAGTTCGGCCGCACTCCCCATGGCAGGGATGGCCCTGCCTGGTGCTGCGGCAGTGCTGGAGAGGCTTTCCCAGGGACTCGTTCCAGTCCCCTGGGTCATGGCAGCTCTTTTGATAAAGCTCCCAAGCGGATCACTGACAAAGTGCAGCCTGAAAAACAGCAAGTGAAACCTTCGCACCTTTGAAGCCAAGGGGATTTTTGCCTTGGAGTGCAGTGGGGTGAAGAGTTCTCCCAGCCTCTCCCCACTCCACCCTTGGCTGCAGTGTCAGTAGGCTGAGTGGTGTCAGCCTTTGGGGCACAGTAAGGCAGGGTGCATGCTGTCCCGTAGAGATGAGACTGAACGGGGAAAAGTGCATGCAGCCTTTCCCCAAATAGTCCCTTCTGAAACCGAGGGTTGCAACGACACAAGCTGTAGAGCTAGGAAATGCCGAAGTGCATCTGCATCTGCTCGTGCAGAAAGGCTAAGAGTAATGGAAAAGTTCCCACGGCCATCAGAGAAGCCAGCCCAGAAGGACACATGGGATGCAGCCCAGCTGGATAGGAAATCACTGCCTCACGGACTGGACGGTGGCTTCAGTTCCCTTTGGTGCTAATTCCTGCAGGCATCTCCACCTGCTCCTGGTTCCAGGGATTTGTGTGGTCAGAGCAGGGTTTCATGGCTGTGCTGCACTCGTGATGGCTCCTCCTTGCCTTCCCCCAGCCCCAGCCCCAGCACAGCCCTGCCGCGTGTCCCACCCTGAAGCACAGCTCAGGTCAGAGCAGGGGGTGGGCAGCAGCGTCCCCTCACTGCCCGCAGCTCACTCCAAAGACAAATAACTCTCTGCCATAGGACCTGAGTGCTACCTGCCAGCTCTGTCACAGGTCAGCTCTCTGTGTCGCAGCTCTCCATTTCACATGCAGTGTGGTGTTGTCTGCAGAGCTGAAATCCTCTCCCCGTCTTCTTTCTCCTTTTCCCCAAGGTAGGCAATAATTTTTTTGCCTTGTTCTTGGATGGAAAGTCTTCTCCTGACGTACAAGATGAGGTGTCACTTCCATGAAACCTCCTCTCTTTAGCAGGAAATATCTCCCTGTCTGAAACTCTCCTTTGCTGGACTATCATTTATCTTTGGGTTTCCACTGGTTTCATGTTTCCTGTTTTCTTCTTCCAGATTGTGATCCTTAACTGTAGATATTTTACAGCTCTGCTTTGCTTTCCACATATCACTGCAGAGATAATCTCTGAGCAGACAGTTTCTTTTTCCTTGGTAGTTATTGGGAAAAAAAGTAACTGAGCTATCAAAACACGAGTATGCCTTTGAAACCAAAAAAGCTCCCTCTGACCGTGCATCCGCCTGGCCCCAGCATCTTACCCAGTAATTGGGAACTCTTCATTTCCCAAGTATTTGCTTTCTGTCTGCTTCTCCTTTAAATTCCCAGGAGAGTGATGGCCGGGCTGATGCTGCCTTACCAGTGGGGAATGCCTTGCACTTGGTTTTGTTGATTCTTTAATCTAAACTAAGTCATTCACCCAGAAAGTTCAAGGCTGTGGAAAGGTGACACTTTGGGCCCCATCCCAGGTGAATGTTCCTGTGCCCTGCCAGTTCCCAGAAGGGTAACGGCTTTCTAGCTCTCTGCAAGTCCAGCACCACTGGAGTCAACTGTTATAAACCTGCCACGAGGGATGAGAGCTCATGAAAGAAAAAGGAGCCTCTTTATTGTTTGTCTACTTTCCTGCCTTTGGTGCTGCTTCCCATCACTGCACTTATCTCAGTACTTCCACTTGAGATGTACAGCAGCAGCAAAACTACATGCACACAGAAATGTTCTTGAAGCAACTGAACCCAACCCGGGTCATTTAACCCTGTCACTGGTCTCATCTCGGCCATTTCCAGGAACCTACTTCCCCTGCCTTTGCTTTCTCAGAAATAAAGTGGTGACAAGTTTTGGACTGTTTTTCAGAAGGAAAGACACAAGACATGGAAAGCTGTAGTCCGTGCACCGGAGGAGAGCAGTGCAGCTGGTGATATTTTTCTAGAAGCTGAACTCAGTTGCTGTGATACTGAGGTCTTCCCACTGTTTTTCCATCTACTGCTGCAGAGATCATGAGTGGGAGGTTTCTTGGGATTTTCAGATTTTTCCCCAGAAAGTACTAGGGCGAGTGGCAGCGGAGGCAGGGAGGAGGAGGAGAAATCTGATGTCAGGTTATCTTTCCAAAGGAATAAAAAAGCAGTGGCTCTTTGCATGAGACATTCCTGCTCAAGACCTGACCCCTGGTCATGTTTACATCTCTGC
Source organism: Falco naumanni (assembly GCF_017639655.2). Lineage (NCBI taxonomy): Eukaryota > Metazoa > Chordata > Aves > Falconiformes > Falconidae > Falco > Falco naumanni. The sequence continues at coordinate 117,791,459 of NC_054054.1, forward strand.
TGTTGTATACGGAGCACTGAGATTCCAGTATTGAGAGCCAGCTCAGGTGATGCTAAAGGCATAGGCAGGAGGTGCTGGATTCACATTTTCAGGGAATGGTGACCTTCACGTGGAGTTGCAAGGCAGCTCACACACCTTTCGGAGAACAGCCTAAGATACTTTACAGACAGACCAACCTTTGGACTGGCTTTCATGGTTGCTTGGGCTGGAGTCCAGCCCTTGCTCCCACTGACTCAGGATCCATCACCCTTTTCAGAAGGTGTGAAGCCCCAGGACACGCTGACAGCCAGTGACCATCCTGTCATTACAGCCTGAGTGGCTACACAGGTTGCTTATAACCACACTCCCGTGCCAACCCTGTCCCTCATGTTATATATCTTGCTACCCCACTGAGTCTGGCATTGATACTTCTCATTGTTGGACTCAAAGCTTCAATTTGGAAAGACCTTTTCAGTGGTTTGGGAGTGCTGGTACGGGGGTCTGGGAAGAGAGGCTATGTCCATACGCGTGTGTGCGCATGGTACACCAATATGCTTGTCCTGACTTTTATTGTGAACAATTTTCACACCTGTCAGTCATTTCTCACCTTGCATCTCTCCTTGCTGTAAGCAGATTTATTTCCCTAGCTGATTAAAAGGGCCCTACCTTCACAGACCAGGTGTGCCAGCAAGACCCTGCCCCAGCACTGCCAGCAGCCCACGGGTCACCTCCCTTTCCTGCTGCTGAGCCACCACACGGACTGTGCCAGTATTTTTTTGATGGGGGGTAGGTGAGGATGAGCTGCAAGCTTGGTCTTCCTCCTGTGTTAGATACTTTCCCTCCTGCAGGCTAGCTTCAGCCCTGCTCAGGACTCTAACACCACAGCCACACGCTGCCCTGAAATCCTTCTGTTGTTCTATTGGCAGATTAACAAGGGTCTAATTAATTCATTTATCTAATTAATGAATTAATGTGTCTAATTTCATTTTGAACTGCTGATAGCACCTGCCTTTATAACCTGCCATGGCTGCCTGGTATTTAGGTATTGATTAGTGGCTATAGAAATAAGTGTGTATATATATATATATATATATATAAATATGTTGTAAGTTGGTTTTCTGACAGTTTCATCCTGTGCCCTGCTTCTAGCACAGTGGGGGTGAGAGTCCAACATTCAGCTTACCCACCGCCTCCATGAGCTGTAAGCTATGCTGCCTCAACCTCCTCTTCTCCAGAGCCTCCTTGCAGGTATCTGCTCATGCAGCAGCAGCTTTATCCTCGCTTCATTTCTGTCCCTGCTCTCCAGACTTTCTCTGTCTTCCCCATGTCCTCCTTGACACATAGAGACTGGGTTCTGGTCACCTTCTGTCCTGTTCTCTGTGCAGTCAGAGCTGCCCCAGGCTGGGGAATGTGTTGTGGAGGTCCCTGTAGTGTGCCAGCCTGCAGCACTTGGCAGGGCATGCAGGACCTGGGGTGGTTCATCTCCAAGCTCTCAGTACTTCCCACACGAGCCCCGGTGCTAATAAGCCCCTGCCCTAACATACCACCAGGCTGTCCCCATGCAGTGTGGCCTAGGTGGCTGTTGCAGGCAGTGGCTGGCACCAGCGTACCCCAGTGATCCCTTCCACCTCCTGAACTTGTGCTAGACCCTAAAATAATTGTGTTTGTCAGCTGGGACAGGGATGCTGGGTGGCTACTTTCCAATTCCAGCAGGACGCAGAACTGTAACCCCTGCTGCCAGCCCCAAGTTCCCCTCTGCCTGGTGCACTAGGCAGGGGCTTGAGATGCAGCGAGCGTGTCAGTGCTTTGTAGTGGAGCTGGGAGCACCCCAGGCTCATGGATGCCCTTGGAGCACACCCCTGAGCCAAGGCACACGTGGGGCAGGTCTGGCAGAGGGCATGCTGATGCGGACACAGCGCATGCATCTCTGCAGAGCAGAGCCCCGGATTCTTGGCAGGGCTGGCTTACACCTCCTACATGATTATAGCCTGCACTGCAAAACTGGAGCTGAAATTTCCACACATGGTACTTGTCGACTCGTTCCCCAGCAGCTTTGGGGAGCTGTCTCTGCCGCCTGTCACGTAACTGTTAGCTTGGAGGAATGTGCTGGTGTTTCTTTCAGGGGATTACTAGGTCTTTCCTGTCCTGTTTTTCCTTGGAAAAGCCCTTTCTGTCTGCAGGGCCCAGGCAGGATCTCTGGGCTATGTAAAGCTTTGCACCACACGGCACACGCAGGGCTCTTGCCTGCTGCTTGTGTGTCTGTGTCAGCAGCGAGCAGTGCGTGGGGCTGAGCAGCTCTGCAGTGGAGAGGAGCAGGCAGCAGGCCATGGCTTGCAGTGCTGAAGCTGCCCGCTTTGTGTGAGCGACCTGCTGGGGGGGGGGGGGGGGGGGGCGGCTCATCCGGATGGACCCTCTGCCCAGAGCAGCAAGCAGGGTCCAGGTGTGTGGCAAGCCCCTGCGGAAGCACAGGGAGGCTGTTGTCCATGCTTTGGGCTCCCCTTTGGTCCCGGGAGATGGGGCACTTGCCTACCGCGGTGCTGCGTGGGCAGGCAGCTCCTGGACTGCCTGTGCGCTCCCACTCGCAGTGAGGAGGAGCCCTTCCTTCCTCCTGGAACCCAGCGTCAAAAGCTGGTGGTTGAGCTGGACACCACCCATCCTGGGATGTCCTCACATCCAACGTACCTTGACATTCCAGTGGCGGGGCAGTGCACCTGGCATGCAACAGTGGGATAACCTGGAAATTCAGACTCTGGCCATCATACAGTGGGTTTAGGCCTAATGTTTAAGCTCATCTAGAGAATTTCTTTTCTGAGGTAAGTAGCAGGAAGCATGTGACCCACTTTCTTATTCGGAACCAAGAGACATTTCCCATGGGTCCACCCAATCTGACTGTTGTTTCTGTGGGGCTCAGCTGTGCTGCATCGCTGCGTCAGTCTCACGAGTCATTGAGCAGGAGGGGTCAGTAATTCAGAGCTCCTGTGAACTGCAGGCTGGAGAAGGAACTCTTTGAAGTTCATTGTTATGGAGCCCCAGGAGAGCTGGTGTGGGCCCAGGTGGCAGTGCCACCAGGAGAGGCCAGGTGGCCACCCTCAGAAGAAGGCAGAGCAGCATAGGGATGAACAGTTGAACTGTTCCATGTTCCTCAGGACAAGGCAGGCTTAGCCTCTGCTCAGGCTTTCCACTAGTCTTGGTGGCTCTCAGGATCAGTGGCATTTCAGGCAGCAGCAGTCATGGGTTGTAAAGGCTCCAGTGCCACCAGTGGCTGTCCAGCCCCAGGCTGGAGACCCTCAGCCAGGCATCCTGCTAGAGAGCCTGCAAGCGTGCTGAGACCGTCTAGCCAGACCTGCAGGGCTGTAAGAAGCAGCTGTGCTGCCCAGTGAGGCCAGGCTCAGGACAGTGCAGCCTACCTGGAGGCATCTCCTGTGTCTGCTCCTAGCTGTCCAAGTGCTGCAACTCCTCTGACAAGCTGTACACTTCAGGCTTTTGGATTAATCCACAATGAGCTCCTATTTTCTTGTGGACTTTTATATACTCATCTTCCTATGTGCTGACTGCTGAAAGTCACTCTTTCAAAGGATCTCTAGAAAAAAGTCTTTGTTTATGAGGCAGTTGTAAGTCAAGGTCAAAAAATATCTCATGATTTCTGTTTGCCTTACGAGTACAGAGATGAAGCCAGCACTAGCTTGCTTCTGGATCACGCCAGGTTTCACTGAAGCACAGACTCCCTGTTTGCAGCCCCAGAGATGGCGAGGAAGTGCCTTAGTCATTGCACCATTTTGAGGAAGACTGAATCATAGCTTTCCTAGGGAAAACTGCCACCCCTGGAGTCCATTCTGGGCTGCCCATTGCCTGTTTAGGAGTCAGCACTCTCCCTGGTCCTTCAGCCAATACACGAGATGCTTCTGAAGTGATTTGAAGATGTTGCTCAGACTGGCCCATGGGCAGGACAGAGACTGGTCCCTCTGCTTTGCTTGCTTTGGGTATAGACCCACGGCAGGTGATATGCGCTTGTGCTGTGTGCCTGGGAGAGAGCTGGAGACACAGGAGCATGCAAAAGTCTGCGTGTCACAGGCGCATTCTGGGGTGAATGAGAGCGTGCACAGGGCTCAGGGTCTGCCTGGGACACTGCAAGATGCTGCTGCAGACCAGGACTGAGAGACACGAGCATTCTCTGAAGCAGCATTTCCTCTCAACTGATTTCCTCAAGTCTCAAAGGGTGGCTTTTCCCAGAAGCAAATCCATTCATCTAACCTATCGCTGCTAAAAGGACTCTTAGGGATGGCTGCTACCCTGCATCTGTCCGGGCTGCTCCCTACAGCACGCTTGTAAGTGGATCTGATCTCCGAGAGCAGTGCAGAGCTCCCGTCCCTGAGAAGCCCCTGCGTGCAGCCGCAGTTGGACGGGCTGCAGGACAGCGCAGTGCTGGCGAGAGCGAAGACTTTTGCTGAAGAGGTTAAAGAGTTACCTTGAGCTGGGATCTGTATTTTGTTAAATTATTTGAAAGAATAGCATTTCTGCTGTTTCCTTCTCCAACATGTAGAAGAAAAATGACTGTATTATGGTTGTGTCTAGCATAGTCTTTGGCACAAGGCCAGCGGGATTTACAATGGCAGGGTGAAAAGTCTAGAGGCAAGGCAGTTCATTTTGCTGTGGACAGTACTTACAGGGTCTGCAAGGACCAATCTTACAGCGGAGAAGGGGCCCGTTGAAGCGCCAAGAGGGAAACCTGCCAGCAGAAAGCTGCTGGAGAAGCCATTTGTTCTGTCCATGAAACATGAGGTCAGCAGGACCCTCCACCTCCTGCCAGGCATGATAAGAGAGGGACAGCAACAGAGTAAGATGGGCTTTGTCTGTTCTGGATAAAAGATCAATTTTATTGCAGCTTTTTAGGATACAGAATTTTCACGCTGTGCTTTTCTAGCTGGAAAAGCACATCTCTTATTCAGAACCATTTTCAGAAAGAAGCATCTGGCCTTAATCCCTGGAGGGATGTAAGCAGCTGAATATTGATTTCTAATACTCTGCACTACATTCACATGCATTCCTGAATCAGATTTTACTCTAGATCAGGTATGGCTGCCAGGATGGGCAGGTCTCTGTTCTGCTCTGGTTCCCATCACAGCAGGTACTGAGTCCTTTCCGGCTCTGCTTGAATGCTGTGTCCTGCTTCTTCTTTGCTCTCCTCTCCTCACCAAAGAAAGGAGCTCAGGCAACGAAGAGTCTTGCCCTGAGCAGAGCGTCGTTTTGGAGTGTGGACGGGGGCTGTGGCACTGTGTGGACTTGTGTCTCAGCTGGGCACAAGGCATTTACTGGATGGAGGCTGCAGACTGTGCTCTGCAGGGATAAGACCTATTGCTGTCGCCGAGAGGGGATGCACAAAGCTGCAGGATGGGCTGTCCTGTCCTGTGCTATGTAGAGCTGCAGGCAGTCCTGCAGCTTTGCTGCACCAAGCTGTGGCCTTGGGGGGTGAGGGCTGAAGCTTTGAAATTAATTGGCATGGTTATAAAGATAATGTGTGGCAGCTGGGACTGATGTCTCCCTGCAGGACCTCACCTCATGCTGCTGAAGGGGCACGCAACCTTATTTGATATAAATCAGTGACTCCCCCATGCTGAAGGCTCTGTGCCTTGAGACGTGGCATGGGAGAAGTTCAGCAAGGGTCGCCAGTTGTGGATGATGCTGTGAAAACTCAGGAACCCAACGGCGTTTCTAAACCACCACAGGGTGTGTGAACCTTCTCCAAAGCAGCCCTAGCTCTGCCTGTAAACCTCTCTGCCTGGCTCAGGATGAGTTAAAGTGGCTTTTCATTCCCCCAGCACTGTGGTGGGTATGTTCATGTAGTACCCATCTGTCACGGGCATGGAAGCCCACCCCTTAGCAGTTCACTTTGTGATTGCAGGCAGTACTGGGTGGGACTGGAGAGATGGACTGTTTGCAGAGAAAACAAGGGATAGTCTGGAGGTGTAAAAGATAATTGATTTGCTTTATTGGTTTGCTCTGATCAGGTCTTACAGTGGGTGGAGCTGGAAGAAACCAGTATGTTCAGGTGGATTTCAGACCTTCAGGGACAGGCAAACCTTTTCTCCAAGGAAGGCGCTGGCTTTTGGATCAGGACTGGCTCTGAGTGTTCATAGCCTTAGCTGGTGACCACAGGCAGAGACTGCAGGCACGGACACCGTTGCTCTTGAACTAAGCAAGCAGTAAGTGAGGCTTCACAGGCACCACCTGATGCAGCAAGGTGCCCTGTACCCTGAGCAGTGGTGCTGGACATCTGGGTGTGGGTGGGATCCTGCCTTGGGCTGAGCACATCATCCCTTCAACGGAGTGAGCTATGGCTCTCCACTTCTCCAGCTGAACAGGCCAATCCATCACTGAGGTCCATTAAACTTCTGGCCAGAATCTTTCCCTCTGGTGTGGTAAGATCTCCAGCTGGATGCATGGGTGACTGGGACACACTAGCCCTGTGTCCTAGCCACCAGGTGTCACATCCAGGAGGATCATTACAACCTGGGTTAGGCATCCCTTCAGGAGGCACTGCGGGCTTGCTTTCTCGGAATGGACTGTAGCAGATCCGTACCTGACAGCAGCAGCAGACCCTTGTTTTCCTGTGATGAGTGGCTCAGCAGGCTGCGATGAGCAGGGACAAGCACTGATTTACGCAGCCATATCCTCAGATAGGTTTTCAGCAGTAGACAGGTGCTCTTTAAACTGCTTTACTGGTTAGCAATAAGATATATTTTAAAGACTGAAAGAGAAAATTATTCTGAGAACCTGCTCTGGGAAATGTGTAGTAAAGATGAATCCCCGTGGACTGAGTAACACTGGAGATACAAGGCTGCTGCTCCCCCTTGTAGGCCAATGTCAGAAAAGTTGCTCTGAACCTACAGGCCAGTGACTGGCCTGCAGCCTGGCCCTTGGTCCCTATCCAATCTGGACACCTCAGGCTTTGTGTCAAGTCTCGGAAAGTGAGCTGAAGCCATCTCATTTTCCTTGAGTCATCTTGGATTCTGGTAATGTCCTGGCTGGTGTGTGTGAACTTCACACCTATTGTGTAAATTGAAACACAATAAATTGGCATCTCTGACACCAGCTGTCCAGGACAACCTGCCACTGAACTGGCTGTTGACAACCTGAAAGTCAAGTGAGCCTCCATGCCCCAGCCAGCTGGGAAGGAGAGTTGTCTCCTAGTCACCATGGGCTCTTGGGCCAGGCTGGTGAACTTTGCCAGTCTATGGGGTCAGGGGCACAGGTCCTGGCTCTGTGAAGATGTCCCCTGGCCCAGCAGAATCAGGCAGCTGTGTCTGTGAACCACTGTCCTACCTCTCACCAGGAAGGGCAGGTTGGTGAGCTTTCCTTGTACCCGGGCTTTTAACATCATTGATGCTCCCCATCCCTGAGCACAGGTGAAGGGAATGGGTCAAAGCCAGCTCTGCTGGGGCTTAGCGGAGGGAAAGGGGAGCAGGCATCAGGGCTCAGCTCTGGTGGTGAGTGTCTGCCCGAGCATGCAACTGCCTAAATCCCAGAGATTACTCACAGCAACCTCAGCCCAAGAGTTACTGCTCAAGGAAAAACTTCAATGTCAAGAGCATGAGTAATAACCAAGCTGGCACTTAACGGTTCAAACAGAAGATAAGAGCTAAGGCTGGATTCTCAGAGAGCTCGTTTTATCTCTTTTATATATGTCACAACTGAAGAAATGAAGAATATAAAAGTTATTTACTAGTGTTTCATTCTTGCAGTACTTTAATCATGTCAAGTGTGCGCTGACCCCATGGTACCATGGAACTGGAGAAGGGATTAACAGATTAAGGGAATCCTCTGCCTCAGTAGGACCAGATTTGGGGTGATCTTCACCCTCTGACCCCTTCACAGCTCTTCCCTGTTCGCTGGTGAAGCTGCAGTGCTACTCCTGCTCAGCTCTGAGCCTTCCCCTCAGGGTGAAGAAGACATTGTGTGCAGGCAGGAGCCTGGAGGTGGTCTGGTGTGGGCAGCTGGCCCAGCCCACAGGTCAGCTCCTCTGGTTGTCGGAGAGGAGAGAGGAGACCATCACCAGGCTGTGCTTCCGTGCTCCCGCCGCACCTACCGGCGCGCTCCCTGGTCCTGCCGAGTGGACATGCTGCAAGCACCAGCTGCAACGGTCTGGGACTAACAGCGGAGGCACAGAAAGGTGAGAGAGCTGGTGGGGGCTGGAGGCACGAAATTCAAAGAGGAAAATGTAAGAAACCATCTCTGTGAATGTACTGTGTGGGAAACAAAGGTAGGAAAGAAAACGGGAGAAAGGAGGGGGGAAGTGACAAACTTGAATTCAGGAAGTACAAAATACATCTCAGGCTTCCTTGATTCTGTGATATCGACCTTGGCAATGCTGCGTGTACTATCCTCAGCTGAAAAACGATCTTCCCTATAGTAACTTTGTCCTGGCTGTGAACGAGGTGGTTCTGAAGTGGTGACCCGTGTAGCTCCTGTAAGCGATGAGCTGATAGAGAGCGGCTGGGCAGAGCAGTGGCTGGTGTGGGCACTTGACAGCGCCTGGGGCTGCGGGGCTGCGGGCGCTGCGACAGCCTGAATGCAGCCTGAAAACTGAATTGTATTCAAACAAGTTTATATTGGTGCAGAAATGCAAACCATTTAGCGGCGGTTTGAAACATGGCATGTCGAGCTGAGCTAAACAGCAATGAAAGGTGCAGCGTTCTCAGTCTACACAGACCATCAGGGTGTTTACGTGGTGCAGGCAGAAGGATTGCTCCAGGGGTTCAGGCGCAGAAAAGGTCAATAATTAATTATTGAACAGATGTGACAGTTTTGCCTGCATCTTCCTATAATTTGACTGTGAGCAGGTGGTGACTGTCTCAAATCTGTCTGTGATCGGCAATCAATCTCTGTCACTGAATGATTCTTGACCTTTGAAACGTTTGCATGCTGGAAATGTACCAGAAATTCAAGCCTGTGCCCTTTGATGGTGCCCCAGGTAGGTCCGTGCGCTTAGGTCTAGCCTCGCAGGCGGAGAGGGAAGCTAAATGTTTCTGGTCTCGGACAGGCTGTATGCGACGTACCCTTGAAGGGTGAATTTTAAATATGCTAGTTCTGACCACCAGCTGCAGTGTGGGCTATTCAAGTGTTTAAACTCTAAGATCACCTTTCTTAATTATTCTTGTTAGTGGTGCTATGTGCTGGCTCATTTATGGAAACCAAGTAAGAAGCAGGTAGGAGTGGGGTACTGGGGTAGACTGCATCTGCCTGAACACCTCAGTGGGCACCAGGGGAGTGTTAGGAGAATCCTCGTGTGCCAAGAACTGTCCAAGTACTGTGATGCTCCTGGTCAAAGTCACATGCGCTTGTTATTCTGAGATCAGGACAAACGCCAGCTGGTAGATGGAAGGGTCTTCCAGGAAAGATGCATCATCACAGGATGGGCAAAGGGCTGGCAAATAAAAGTCTGGGTGCAGGCCTGTCTTGGCTGATCTGGGCAGACCAAGAGTGCTCTCAATGGCACTTTAGAGAATGTGTGTTTTGACAGCTTTAATTCCTCTGATCTCATTTTACATAAAATGCCTGCGATTTTGGCATCAACATCACCCTTTACAAAATGATTGGTACCTCTGAAGTAAACCAAACCTCAGTTCAGGGCAATTAAAGCTTACATTTAATATTCAAGATTGAAGATGGGCTTGCTGGTAACGACAAGCAAGTGAGTAATAATCTTTGCAGCTCAAGTCACTCAACATCCCTCACCTCAGGGGTCTATCTTCATTTGTCAGTAAGTCTGATGAACACCCATGCCATGTATCTGCCTTGTGCTAGATTTGTTTGAAACATCGCAGTGAAATCAGTTAAGTTGTACCAGAGAATAAGGTTAGAGAAAAACAGTTGATTTTTGCCTATTTTCCAAAATTCTTCTGACTTTTATTTTGAGAAGGTCCAGCACATGCAGGCTGTGGAGCAGCATATGACATTTGGCAGAGATGGTGGTGCGTATGTCAAGATGTGCCTCTTGCTATCCTAGAGAAAAGATGCCCAAATTTGGGAACGTTAAAAGCATCTGAAAAGTCTCAGTTCACATATCCTCAATGGAAACTAGCTTGAGTTCACACCTAAAATCTTGCAGGAGTTTTTCTATGCTGCCCATGTTGCAGCCCTGTCCAGTGTGTTGTTTTCCACGAGTCCTGCTGAGGAGAGGCATGTGAGAGGAGCGGGCTCTGGACATGCCCGTCCTGAAAAGAAACACAGAACCTGGAGGGCAGAGGAAGAAAAGGTGAGAAGGATCCTGGGGTGGAGATGGACTCGGGAGCCCAGGTAGGAGCGCCGGAGAAACCGTATGGGGATCCAGGTGCGGAATGGGTAGGATGGGTACTGGCATGAAAGTCTCAGATGCCATCTCTCCACCGAGGCCTCAGCTGTCTCCCAGAGCAGCGCAGGCAGCAGCCAGGGAGACCTCCAGGCTGGGGCTTTGCCCTCCCTGCCATGGCAGCTTCACAGCTTTGGGGTCTCTGCCTGAGAAGGCAGTTTTGCCTCCTGGACTTGGAGTGATGTGAAGGAAGGACTGTCACCTGTGCATGGACAAAGAGAAAGCACTCCTGTCTGTGCAGACGACATGTTTCCAATAGTGAGACTGCACTGTCTCATGAGGATTGTTTTTTATTTCTCTGAGAAATGAAAGACCCACTTGTCCATATTCTCATCCCTCAAAAGGCACTAGTCCTTTTAGCAGCAGCACGACCGCTTCCACTTCCAGAATTGAGAGGAAGGCTTCGTGCAGCGGCTTTAGCGATAAGAATCTCCTTGAAGCCACAGAGCTATTGCTTCTGAGCCACTGTATCACTTGTGAAAGAGTCAGGAACCCTGCCAGGATGATGCTCTTGAAACACAAGCAGGCAGCAACTGTTCTGTGCTTGCAGCTCTGGATCATCTCTCTGCAGTGCAAAAATCCAGCAAGCCTCTTAGCTACCGCGTGGCATTGTCTTTCCTAGGAAAGCCAGTACCAAATCTGCTGAGCAGTAGATTGCACTTGGAACATACCTGGCCATGCTGAGCTTTAGCTCTGCACACACCGTGGGGTCTGGAAGAGCTCAGCCTGGGGGAGAGCTTTCGGCACAGACAGGTTCCTCCCAGCAGCTGGCCCAGCTGCCTCTGCAGCTGCTGTAACTCAAGAACCTGTGTGATGCAGAGGGACCCGCTGCAGGCGTGGGAGCCCCTGCTATGGCAGGAGTGATGCAGGTGGGAGTGTGTGACACTCGCTGCTCTCGGGGCTGATCAGAAGAAGGAGGGAAGCATTAGGTCTGGAAAGCAGGAACATGCTGAATGCACCTGGTGACTGGATGAGTCTGTTACCTCTGGTCTCACCCATGCCCTAAGCACAGTGTGATGCTCTGTTACAGTGCTGTGTGAACAGATGGGATAAAAGACAGGAGAGGACTGTGTGTCCCTTCCCTTCTGTGTGGCTGAGCTGGCCGCAAAGTTGTGCCATCAAAGCTCTCAGCCTGCCTGACCTGCACGCCAGGAGAAGGGCTGAGGTGTCAGCCAGCGTATGGCTGTATGGTTCCGTGGTCTGCCAGGGCTCTAACTCTACACACCACTAACAGGAGAGGTGGGATGGGCAGGAGAGCTCCTGGATGATAAATAGCACAGAGACATGAGGGGCTGTGGCTTGGCTGCAAAAAGGTGGTTGTCCCCCTGGGTGAGGATAGGAAGAATTAGAAACCTTGCTGGGAAGAGAAGATCTCTTGAGCTTCCTGACATGGACAGGGCTCTCTCGTGGCATCAGCTGCCAACAAGGCAAGCTCTGGGGGTGCAGGGCCTGCCTGTGGCAGAGAGGGGAGCGGGACCTTGCTGCAGCACCCGCTCTGTCCCGATGCCTTGTGTCTGGGACAGCCTCAGTGAGGCTGACAAGCAAGTGCAGCCCAGGTCACACTCTGCTCAGACAAGCAGCATATTCCCAACTCTTACCAGCAGAGCTTCAGCACAAAGACCTTTAGATCTTTGGTCCAGCTTTCAGCTTGTAGCTCACCCAGAAGCAGGTGGCATTCAGGTGACCTGCAAGAGGCTATTCTGTGTTCTCCAGACCCACAGCCAAATACCACTTCCCTGGTTCAGCTTTTAAAGGTGGTAGAAACTGTCAGCTGTTCTCATTCTTCCATTTAGAAATGGCTGAGCTGATTTTGCTGAGATTTTAGCAATTCTAGGAAAACTTAACCTTGACATTTGATTTCCAGCTAAGTTGATAGCAGAGCTTGCTAAAAACAAAATATAAAATCTTATCTTTTGAATACTGAAACTGCATTAGTAGCAGATGTTTGTTTTCTGCTTCTGTTTATTTTCATAAAAACATTCTGCACAAAATCTTGTTAGGATTTTTTTTGGCATTTTAGCTAGCGATACTATTATTTCAGTGCTTACAAGTGAGGACTCTCACAGAAGGCATAGGGCAGCACTAATTAGGGACTCAGTATGCTTCTCTGCCTAGAGCAATCATGCTTAATCTTTCCTTATATGTCAGTCTTCCCAGTGTCTCAACCTTTCCCACCAGTTCCACGCTCTCTGGTCTTTGCCTCAATGCAGTAGCCCTTCTCTGTGATACCTGTTGTGATGGAAATGCTGCAGCCCTGTCCCAAACCTTTATGCAATTTCTGTATCCCCACCCACTTGACACTCTTCTAATCTGTGTGCTTGGAGTCTACAGTCCCCAGCTACAGGGTCCATCTTTAGGTGGTGACTTTAGGTCCAAGAAGACAGCAGACGCTCTTGATTTCTGTTATCCCCCAGGGATGGGTGAGTCTGCTGCACATCAGGCAATCACCGGCTTCCTGGAGCAGGAGCCTGGCTGTACCAGTCCATGCAGCCACTACGATGGGAGAGGATAAGAAAGCCTTGCCTTCATAAAACCAACAGTTGCAGGACCCAAGAGCATCTCACTGTGCTCGGAGGTAGTCAGGGAACACTCCTGCCCTGATGCTTTGGGCAGGACGTGGTACTGCAAGAAGGCAGGATGGTCAGGGGTCCCAAGGAGATGCCTGAGACGTAGGTTCGCACCCACCTCAGATGTAGGGAAGCTCCCTGGGAAAGGTGGTCATCTCCCCCACTCCTGATAGTGCTTCTTCCTGGCTCGGTACAGGACGCCTCAGTCCCCTTCTGCAGTGGCCCACCTCGTGCTGCTGAGGTTGAACCACCGGGCGAGACAACCCTCCGTGCCCTGTAGCAGCCACAGGAGCCGGGTTCTGGTGAGCAACAAAATTTGTGCCTAAGGATTTACCTCTGCTCTCCTACAGCATACAGGGGGCTGACATACACCATCCCTCCTGCTCAAAAGTTCAGCTGGTATCTCATCAATTCGCAAGCCCAGTTCAAGGTAAGGCTGCTGTCATCCCCACGTCCTGACCCCACGTGTGATGGTGTTATTCAACAGAAAGGGTACTAGACTAAACTATCCTGCTCATAAAGATAGTGCAACGCACGGTGTACGTGTGCAGTCGCTGTGCCAGCGCTGTGCAGGCAGGTTTGCTCTGCGAAGTGTGGTCTGACAGGGCGGGAGAGTTAGATTTACGCTACTGGGGTTGTGTCGTTACAGGCTAGAAGACCAGGAAAAGGAATGGTGTGGGGGAATTTAGGGAAGGGAAAACCAACCCTGGAAAAGCTGCAGGCTTGGATTCTGGGAGCCTTTCACAGCTTTCAGCCCTCTGCAATCTGATGAGGGTGAGAAAAGTCACAGGAACAGCACCTGGACCTTGGGGTAGATGTATGGCAATATGGGACCACCATGGGCAGAGGTAGGTGCAGGGGAGCCTGTCCATCACCGTGGTCCCTCCCTCACCTTGTACACCCACTGGACCCTGCTCGATCTGTTCCCAGGAGAAGGTCTCTGCTTTCTTCAGGTAGGGTGCAATGTTGTCCATTGCAGTTGCTTCACGGTTAAAAAAGGTGCTGGGCTGGTAGCCCAAGGAGGGTCAAAGAAAGCAAGCCCTGTGATCGGTGCAGAGGGAAGGTTAGCACCAGGTGAAATAGCAAGGCTGAAGAATTCAGTGCTTTCTCTGCTTGGGTTGTTTCTGGAGTTATTAACTTCAGTGAAGTGATTAATGCAATCAACTAGCTACAAAGGGGGAGAAATGTGGATTGAATAAGAAAAGAATCAGTTTGAGAGTGCTTAAATGAGTGAAATCCACTTATTTTCACCTCAGCTGGGCCTGCTGAAATTCTGTGGAATTTCTCTAGATCATTTAGGGAACTGAAGCCATCTCACAGCTCCTGGCAGCTTGTCCTGAGAACAAGGGCAGGGACCAGATTGTGTCTGTTCTCAGGTGGGGAGAAAAAGGATCCAGAGATGAGGGATAATCCACATTATGCCAATTATACTGTGAAATACTGGAACAAATAATCATATGTGCGATTTGCAGACATCTAGACTAGGACACGCTGAGGTGTAGCAGCCAGCTGACAAGGGGTTATGTCAAGAAAAATATTGGTGTTGAAATACCTCCTTTCCGTTGTGCTGACATATGTATTGCAGGCAGAGAGAAGCAATAGCTGTGACATAACTTAACGATGCAGAGAGTTTGCATGCTGTCAGGTGACACCCTTGTGTACAGGCAGACAGGAGAGGGTCTGGATGGAATTGGTAAACTTTGAGGTACCAAGCATCCTTAGTGGTTGTTATCGTTCGGTGTCCATCTGAAAGGCTGTGGTGAATGAGACAGCCAAGGTCTGTCCCCAGTGAGGTGCACCTGAAGACTTCCGTGAATTAGCAGGGTGATGGAGCAGAGGGTATTTACTACTTTGGTGGTCGATCATGAGCTGGGAAGAAAAGGAAGTTCACAGCAGGGGCAGCATTAGGATTCAGACTGGTTTAGAGCAACTGGAGAAGCAGCCTGAAAGCAGTGAGGTCCCATCCCTTGGAATGCATGTGGAGGCCCACCAAGCATGCATCCAGCCCAGGCCTGGTGGGGGGCTCACCCAGGAGGTAGGAAGATCATACCTGTTTTCCAGGACCTGTAGTGGCTCTTTACCCCAGGGTACCAGCAGGATGGGGACCTCCTGCAGCCACCAGCAGTAAGGAAAACCAACCTCAGGTTGGTTTCTTCAGCCAGCTGCTGCCTCCTGCAGGACTGGCCAAGGGTAGGAGAGGTCTGGTGGAGTGTCCCTGCGGGGAGCTCCCAGGTCACTGCCCACAGTCAGACAGAGCCTCCAGGGCACATACAGCTCTGCTGACAGTCATAATTTTTTCTTCAGAATCATTTTCCAATGGAAAAGTATCCTTCTTACACTAGCTCAGTAGATTTTATTTGGCAATCTGAAATGCCATCTGTCTGGCAGCTTCATGCCTGCCTGCAGGAAGAAAGCCCAGCTGGCAAGAGCCGGGGGGGACACCGAGCACCCCCAGCTATCAGTGTGTCCCGCTCGGGAGCACTCAGGGAAGGACATGTGGGGAGCTGAGGACCTGAGGGCTTTGGATCCAGCAGCCTTCTGGAGGAAACTGAAGTGGCAGGGGTCAGGGTCCCAGTGACCTCTTATTTTCTCCTCCTTCCACCTGCCCTTGGGAATGGGGGATCCCCAAGGGGGTTGAAAGAGGCAGCCAGTCTGAATTGGTTTCCTACATGGTTCCTCCATCATTGGAGGTGCTCAGGACTCAGCTATACACAGCTGTGGCATGTTTTCCTGCTGTCGTTAGTCCTACTTTGAGCAGAAGCTTGGCCTAGAGATCCCCAGAGGTTTCTTCCACCAACACACCTGTGACTGCACAAGAGTGAGGACAACTCTCCACTGCGGTAGCCCCTACCACATGTGAGACACTTTTTGAAAATTAAGTAGAAAAAAGATGCCGATCTATTGTTTGATTGTAGGTTGGCTGGGAGAAAAAAGATGTGTCTGTGAAAAACAACGATGCAGCTCTTGCCTTTGCCAGGGACAGTATTTTCTATGAGAGGGGGGAATTTTGGTGCTGTTGTGGCAGGTCCTGAAGAGAACTTACCTGGAAGGCGAACATAATTTGTCATTCACTTACAAAAAGAAAATAAAAGGCAAAAAAAAAGCTGAACTTGGATTGAATTAGGTGCAGGAACTTTTTCACAGGATGCGCAGGTGTCTGGTGATGTCTGTGTGCTTGCAGTGTGGGAGGAACAGCAACTCATCCTTAGAGAGGAGCAGCGCTTGCCTGGGTCAGCACCTTGTGTGGGGAGAGACCTGGGAAGGACAGGAGCTGGGAGTGGGTACCTCTCTATCTCAGCCCATGAGAAGATTTCCATGTCTTTCCATTCCTTGCCTGCCAGCAAGGACCTAACAAAATTCCTGGCAGAGGGTCTGGGCTCCCTGCTCCCACTGCCAGCTCAGGAGGTGGCAACGTGCTGTAGGTGTACTGCTGCTCCAGCACGTGCTTTACTTCACCCCAAATCCTTCTTCCACTGGGTACGTACAGCTAGGTGGACACCACAGATAGGCAGAAGCCACTTAACGTTACAGATGGAGAAGGGGACCTGACCTGTCTTCTAGCAAAGCAGTGCAGCCCACCGCTGGGTTTCAGTGGGATTTGGGGGTGTCTTCGTCTTCTCGCATGTATCCACGCATCCTGATGTCTGCAAAGGGCCACGAGCAGGGAGGCAGAGCCTTTTGCTTCTGGTCCACAGGATGCTGTAAATCTTGGGGAGCTGCCGCTGTGAAGCCCTTCACAGCACCCAGCCTGCTGTCTATTGAGAAAAGCCAATACCCTTCTGTCTGTCAGATGGCACTTAACCACTGCTGTTATTCTAGATGAGTGAACACTTGTGTTATATTTTCCAATAGCAAAAACTGGGGTCAGCAGGGTGTCTGCTGTTTTAGCCAAATCCAGATGGGGTTTTCCTATAAACAAGTGCACACAGAATATTTATACAGGCGATGGCACCTGACGCCTTAACACTTAGGCCATCCTATTGAGTAGCCACTCATACTATAAGTCACTTCAGTGCATTAAGTAAATATTTTAATATAGCCATGTCACTGTTTATTATATAATGGCGGGGGCCCAAATCTTGCCTAATGCTTGGTTAAAAAGTCAGTTTACACCATCCTTTACAGTGAATCAAAGAATGCATAAACGGGGCTCTTTTGTTACTCAGAGCTCTGTTTACTTTACTTTTCTGTAAACCTTTCGAAACACTTGCTTATAAGAGCTGATAGAACCCAGATTTTCCCCCGGGGCTGAGGTGTTCATGATGTCAGGAAGGTACCGCACGGAGTAATCAATGGAGTTTCCACTGAGCAGCCCCAGGCTTGTCCCTCACTACCTGTCCCCTGCTCTGGTTTGACGCCGGCTCAGGGTGGCACAGAGGCTGCTTGTGTCGGAGAGACGCCTGGCGGACCCTGCTCCAGCACAGGTAGCTGCCTTGCACACGGACCTGGCGCTAGAAGCAGATGGCTCCTAGCATGGGGGCATCTTTGGGAGCAGAGGTGCAGTCTGCATTAGGGAAGAGTGTTTTCAGCTGCTTCTCCAGTGGAAGGACTGCATGATCTAGTGGCCACAAGGATAAAGTAATCTCTTTTCTTCACTGCCTTCTCGCTTCACCCCCTTAACGCAGCGCGAGCATCACTGCCTCTCCTAGTGCACGGTCTCTGCTTCGCTCTGCAGTGTGCAGCTGAGACCCTTCTGGTCAGGAGACGTGCAAGTTTTACTTAAGGTCAGTGATCAGATTACAGAAATCCATGATAACATGGACTTAGAGACTGGGGACTTCAAAGGTTTCTCACAGGTTCTGGCTCAGGAGGATTTGGGACGTTGCAGAGGAGTGTGTGGTGCTCTCAGCCCTGCACATGGGCCTCGCGTCATCCCTGGGTGCTCAGCACTTCAGTTCTCTGTGCTCAACAGTAGTTCCTCTTGCAGGGGAGAGACTTGCCCTGAGCAGGACATGCATGATTCTTGGGAGGTACTAACAGGACCGGTACTCAATAAGGCAGGAGAGTCCCCCAGGGTAGTGTCCACCACTCCCAGCTTGCCCTCGGCTCTTCCTTATACTTTTCCCAAGGGGACAGGTCTCAGCTTAGCAGGCAAAGGCTCTGCAGACAGGAGATGGGGTGAGACTAGAACATGGGAATAGCCTGTCTGTAACCAGCGTGGCTTTGTCACAAGGTGACATGCAGATCTTCCTAGTGAGAGAAAAGTTTGGACAGGAAGATGCCAGGGACTTTGGGGAAGTGGTTGTGCCTCCTTGTGCCTAGCTCACCAGCTGCACATATGCTTAAAAGGGCTCTGGGGTGCTCTGAGTTAATGCACAGCAGGCATGGAGTGGTTTGGGATGGTGGATTCTCCTGTAGAGGTTAAAATCAGCTGGTTAAGTGTGTTCAGCTGCACAGGGAGTGGGGTGAGCAATGTGCATGCACCTGGAGCTGGTGGCAGCAAAATAAAGTACATGGAGCTGCTTTGCAGGGCTTCCCCTTGCAAACAGAAAGAGCACGGTCTGCAAAATGATTGCACACCCATCCTGCACATGATATGATGCTGGGGCTCAGCTTACCTGTGAAAAGCAGCTAACTGCTGCCAGGAAGGGGCCAAAATGGCCTGGGGGAGAAAATGGGTGGCATAGCATCTTACAAGTACTGAGTAAACCCTGGTGGCCTGTGTGTCCCCCTCCGAGCTTGTCCCCGGGCCCCCATGGCTGAGGAGCGTCACTTTTCCCTAAAAAGCTTCATCTGTGCAGGAGTTCATAGGAGCAAGAAATGCACTCAAGCCAGGGGAGGAAATGCCTGCGGAGCATCAGGGGGGATTCAAGATGTGCTCTGTCACTGGGTCAGCCCAAAGGGACCCTGAAAGAGGAGGGAGAGGACCAGGCCAGTCTGCAGGAGGTGGCAGGGCTCACAGTGGCCCAGGCTGGCTGGCTCTGAACGTGGCACGGTACTTTAGGTAGCAAGAAAATCCTTCCTTGTTCTGGTAGTTTCCGTGTGCTGGGCTGTGTGTACCCATGGGGAGTCCTTAGGCTTCTTGCTGCTTGCTCCATCCAGCATCTGCTTGCAGTTACTCTACCAAAACAACAAGCCTGTATGTAATTTTAAAGCATTGGTTCTGGATCTGATATGAATCAGAAAATTACCCCTCTGTGAGTTTCTAAGGTAACCAACATTCATCTCCTCCCTTGTGCTGTAAGTATTAATGGTTACAGTACTTAGCACCTCAGCTCCCTGGAAAGAGGAATAGGAGGTCTGGGGTCAACCAGACCCAGATGAGGAGGCCCCAGGTAGATCCTTGAGCCTTTTCGGATGGGCAAAAGGATGGCAGGTGTAGGAGGACTCTCAGCTCAGTGCATGGGCTTTGCTTCTCTCCCCAGGGCTCAGCCTGCCCTGTGCTGCTGCCACAGCATGGACACATCTTCACATACTCAGGGCATTCAGCCATCCCCAAGCAACCTTTGGGCTTTCAGCTCCCCGTTGAGAGAAGGATCTTTCTCCAATGCAAAATTTCCAGAACTTGTGGGTTCATTGTGATAGAGAGAAGAGACATTTCTGAGATTGTGAAGACCTTTGTGGGTGGGAATAAAGCTCCTGCTCAACTCCCGGGTCGAGCAGAGTGCTGTGGCTGATACCCAGGGTGAGGAGTACCTACCCTCCACCCCATGGGGGAACCACCTGTCTATCTGCTGAGATGGGCAGGCTGAGGAAGAGGAGGGCCCCTGCGCATGCAGCGAAGTGCAGAGGGGGAGGTATGGCTCCGTGGTGCAGAGCTGACTGACCGCAGGACAGGGCACAGCCCAGAGCCGTGCTTACCGCAGCCGTGCTGCTGCCAGACCTGAGCCCTGGGACCACCAGCTGTGAGCTGGTCCATGGGGCCACACCATGTTGGAGCTGTGTTGGTGGGACCTCACGCCCCCGTGTCCAGAGCAGCACGGGTGATGGACAGCTGTGGGCCAGGGTGCTGTGCCACAGCTCTGTGCAGGGCTCTGGTGGCCATGGTGCTCCAAAATCTCAGTGTGGGTGCCTGTCCTGAGGGCTTTTTAACCTCAGCACTACCCCAGCAGCTTTGCCAAGCCTGGTAAAGCAGTAATATGTTTTCATCTGAAAAATAGCTCCTGTCCTGAGACTGATGAGGATTTTGTGCAGCCCAGGAGTACTCTTCAACCTCTTTTTAAAGGTCTTCAACTGTTTTCCAGTAAAAGCTGTGCAGCTGGCAGGGTGGTCAGGCTCTGGGATGTCCATGACCTGTTCCTTTGCCTACAGCACGCTGGCCATCACATTCCCACTCCTCTCCTGTCCCAGCCAGCTCTGTTTCCCAGAAGCCGTGTTTGACACGGGGCATTGCATGCCAGAAAAGGGCTGTAGGATGAGGTCCCTGGCACAGTTTCTTCAACCACAGCATCAGGAGCAGCAGATGTTGCCACAGCTGGTAATCAGCTTTCTCACAGTCCCTGTGTTGTCCAGCCCTGTCTCTAGACCTTGGATCTTAGGGCTGAGGGATCACAGGATAGTCATGTGGAGACAAATGTCTGTAGCTCTCCTGGGCACACAGAAAAGCTGGAAAATGCTGGTCTGAGGGAACCCTTGAGCCTGGACATCACCTGGTCCATCAAGGGGAGCCCATGATTATTTTTCACTTAAGTCATGGCTTCTGTGAGGCCTAATGAGGTGTCTAGCGCTTGGGTTTGCAAAACCAGTGCTCCCGGGCATGTCTGCCTTGCTGAGATGGGTCTTGGTGTCAGGGCTGGTCCATAACAGAGAAAGCTTTCCTGCCTGGCTGTGCGTGAACAAGGGATCTCCTGCAGAAACAAATGCACATTTATCCATGTGTGGGTGGCCTTTAAGGATCACTGTGAGAGCACAGGACACTTACAAGGTCAGAAAGTACCAACGGGGAAAAAAAGTCAGAGAACAGAGTCTCCAGGAATATATACACTGGGTGACAGAAATCCTGCAGAGCTGCTGCAGTATGCACATCGTTTCCTGGGGAGCAGCTCAGCTTCATGCTCCCAGGGGATGCATGCATGTGCATCCTGGGTGGGGAGAGCATAGAAATCCATAGTTCTCTTGCAGACTTCCTCAGATTTTGTAGTTAAGCTACCTTTGGGTAGTGGAAGACTGAGCTACCATGTTTAAAGAGAAAACGCAAGTGATGCTGCGTTATTGAGGGCCAAAATACAGGCAAACACACATTGCTGAGAGCCATCCAGGGACGCTGCCCAGACAAAGCAGTCTGGGCATGAGTACTGCCTGTCCTCCCCCTGCTGCTGTAGAGGTACCTCACCCTGAACTCAAACCCATGCCTTCCTGCAGTCTGACTTCTGTGGGCAGCAAGATGAGCATGAGACCTAGGAGCAGCCCAGAGCATGTCTGTGCTGTGTGCTCGGTGCCACCAGCATCTGCCACAGCCCCGGCACCTTGCACCATTCTCTCAGAGACCACCCTGCACTTGCAGCCGTGCTGCAGAGGACAGCGACGTTAGGGCTGGTACCTTGCAGCCAGTCAGTAGCCCTTAGCCCACCCCAGCTTTCTGGTCCACAGAAGCTGCAAAACCCTCGGTGTAAGCCCCCCTCACTGACCCTGGTGCTGCAGGTGGGACCCTGCCCAGCAGTGCACAGGGAAAGGAACACCAGGGAGAGCGGATGGGCTCTCACCCTGCTGCTTTCCTCCCCTACCATGTGTGGATTGTAGTAGTGGAGTGTAAATTCTTAAATCTCCTGGGTCTCTGGCCCCTGTAATATATTGTTCTCCGTTTCCCCCAGGGCGGCCTTGTTCCATTGGGTAATTGGAAAATATTTATCTGTGTCATATTAAGAGCCATTTGGGATAATTGTAAAATTGGCAGCCCCAGCCCTCCTTTGTTTAGACCAGGGTATAATTTGGTTAATTTTAATGTTTTTTTTAACTTTGCCACAAGAAGGCGGAAATTTAGATTCCATTATTTAGCAAGTAGCTCTGAGGAATGTCCTTTGGCAGCAAGAGGATGTGGTGGGGCCATGGAGATCCTCACAGCCTTGGAGCATCTGCTGTGCTGGGCGCAATGAGTCTCCGCCAGGCCTCAAGAACCCTCACCACAGATCTCCATCCTTGCCTGATCTATACATGCTTGTCCTCCCTGCCTGCACTCTGCCGTGCTACAAGCCAGATCTGATAGGCAGTCACTGCAGCATGTTCATTTGTGGAAGACAGAGTGTAAGAATGGCTTTATTGGTGGTCAAAAGACAGGTCAGGCTAGTTGAGTGTCTGGTCTCCAACCATGGGGACATGGCTAGAGGAGAACACTGATTGCCCAATGACCCTTCTCCCTGTGGGTCTGTTTTCTAACCATCTGTGCCTCAGTGGCTCCTCGAACCAGACCTAGCATCTCTGTGTTTAATATCTCATGATGGATTTCTCCTTCATGATTATTTTTCTTTTTTAACCCATCCAACTCTTTGGCATGTGCAGCATCCTGCAGCAAAGAGTTTCTCAGTTTAACTATGAAGTGGAAGAGAAAATCCCTCCTTTTGTCTTTTTAAACCTGATGCTTGAACACTTTGTTGGTTATCCCTAGCTCCTGCGGTGAACAATCATTTCCTATCGGTGCTGTTTGGGCCACTCTTGACTGGCCAGTCCTCCAGACTGAGGTCTCCTGAGTCAATCTTCTCCTTCCAAGCTAAGAGTCCAAGCCCCTTTCACCTCTGTTTTGGTCATCCTCGTTGCTCTTCTCTGTGGATTGTGTGGATTGCTTTCCCCACAGCCATTACTTTGCATTTGCCTTTTTATCACTCAGCCACTCAGTATCAGGATATCCTTCTATAACTCTTGATATCAGGTTTCTTTTTCACAGCACTGAGTACTTGGTCATTACAAGGAAAATTTATCTGTCTCTTTGTCTAGATCTTTATGTTGACCAGCACAAGCCCTAGCACAATTTCCTGACTTTTGCCTTCCCTAAAACAAACCTGCCCTTTGCTCATTATTTCTAAACACTCATTTTCTATAATACCTGTTCAACAGCTTTTGCAAATGTTCTGAAAAGCCAAGATCACTCAAGTCACCTTTATCCAGGTACCTTCAAATAGCTCTGGCAGACTTGAGGCATGAGGCACCGCAAAAGCCACATAGGCATGTCTCGCCTGTACCATATGCCTTTAATTCTTCGTTACTATTCCATACAGCCCCACTGCAGCCTGTGCTGTGTTATTAAAAGCTCTGACCGGGCAGCTCTGTTACTTCGTGCAGCAGCAGTGCCTTGCACGGGAAGCACACCGAGGCCCGGGTGATTCAGCAGGGGAGACCAGGCACAGCTGCCCTCCGTGCAGCAGACACACAGTGCTCCAGCTGTTCCGCTTGCCAACAGTTGCAGGCAAGAAAGACAGAGGTCTCGACAAACATGGCCCATAGTCTTGCTAGACGTTAAGCAAGGGGATAACAGTGCCTACAAAGATTGGCAGCTGCCTGGCCTTTGCTGGCTTCTTGCTCTCTAGGGTAGCTGAAGGCAGAGAGGCTTCAGGTCACCAAGCTGAAACGCAGCATTGGATGTGACCCCTGTCACCAAAGGTGTTCTTATTCAGTGTCGGGATGCACAGACACAGGGATGGAGAGGCAAGGCACAGGGCATCACCCACCCGACGCACAGGTCTGCTCTGTCGTCTGGCTCAGGTTAGTCCCTGCTGCAGTGGGAGCACACCCCCTGGGCACCAGTCCTCTGCCAGCAGTCTGGGACCTTTCCCAAAGCCCTGCTGGGTCAGTCTGTGGCCTTTCCCACCCACTGAAGGCTCCCTCTGCCAACTCAAGCTGGTGAGGCCCCCGCGCCGGGCAGAAGGACGGTCCGAGGCCAGCAGGCTGGCTCTGCCTCCAGCTGCACTCCTGTTTGAGAACTGCCTTCATCACTTTATTAATAGTGTTTGTCATTGTGGGTTTTGTTTCTTCCCGTCCTTTTGGCATCTATTAAAGAGGCATGGGTCCAGTTTGCGCTCATTTTCCATTTCAAATCTCTGCCATGTTTTCTTTCTTTTAGAAAGATTTTGTTTATTACATTTCTAAAATGTAACAAAATAAGAGAGACAAAGATCAGACACAACCGCAAATGCCGCAAAATTAGGACACGGTTAAACGATGCAGCAATAATCAAAGACATTCAAATGACCTCCTACAAGAGAAGCCAATGCTTGCTTGCACAAATGTGGGGAGGCAGCTGCTGGAAGGGGTGCAAGTGTCGCCAGGAGAGCCTTTCGGGGGCGGCCGCTCACAGCTAGACCTGCCTGGTGGCTGCAGTGCCGCAGTCCGTGTGCAGGAAGAACCTGACCTGGGAGCCGGGCTCCACTGGCCTTTGGCAGACGTGCTGGGGAGGGGGCAGCCCTGGGATGTGGGCACACTGCACAAACCCACTGCAAAGGGCAACCGCCCCGTGCAGCACCGGGTGAGCAGGGCAGGCGGGCCTGGGTCTGAGGCAGAAGCTGCCCTGGCCAGCACTGAGCGGTGCAACTCTGTGGGCTGAGGGATCTCAGCTGCTGTTTCATTTTGGTGCTGCAGCCCCCGCCCCCCCCCCCCCCCCCCCCCCCCCCCCGCCCTCCCCGCACACCGGCCTTGCAAGAGACACAACCACCTTTCTGGTGGAAGACTCCAGCTTGCCGAGTCCAGGACAGCTCTCCACGTTAGTAAGTTTTTTCCTAAATCCAATGCAATGCTATGAGAAAACTCAGCCTGGATTTTTTGCACACCTGTGCCCACGAGCTCAGGAATCCGGGGGTAGGATGGTGAGCCTGCTGGAGGGCCTGGCCTCAGGAACCTTCCACCCTTCATTGCAATGAGAGACCTACCCACTATGTAGCTGCCAGGGCTGTGACTTGGCAGTAGAAGCAGTGTCAGTGTTAATGGCAGCAGTGATGCTGGTAGTGTTAAGTACCAGGGGGCACTTCCAGAGACCAGAGATTCCCATTTCACTGGAAAAATTGAAAAACGTGAGTTTTGGTCAGGGCTTTATTCACACCAAATTCTGAAAACAATGCTGTTTCCTTTGCCTGGGAGCATGGTTTGTCTTTTGCAAGCAGTCCAGGCTGCACTGCCACTAGCAGAAGCAGCTCATGGATAAATGTTTATAAAGAAAACCAAATCAAATAATAGTTTAGAAATAAGTGTTACTTCTATCGAAAGCTTCATCCTGCCTGTGTCCTTAGGCCACCAAGGCTGCTGGGAACAGGGCTGTCCCCAGGCGTGCAGGGCCCTGCACCCAGTGTCTGGGCAGCAACTGGGATTCCAGCACCACCAGCCCCAGCACACAGGGCTCATGAGTCAGACCTGGACAATTCACAAGATTAGCCTAAAAGCAGTTTTGCAAACAGAACAAGCAGCAAGAATAAATCTGAGTTTGATAGCTGTTTTTTGAGCCTTTTCAGCATATTTAGAACATTACCACTTATTTTAAGATTTTAAAGTTTATTTTAAGATTACTTTAAAAACTACAAGCATGGCCCAGATTCATAAGGAGGTGTTTTATCTAACTCAGAACTATTTGTGTGTGTTGTCCAGTAAAGTTACAGTGGTACATTTAATGGACTGGTTTGCCAGGAAACAGCCCCAGACACATGAGCAGGGCTAAAAACTGGTGGAAAATGCCAGGTAGCGCATGAGCTGCAAGCCTTAAGTACTTGTAATCTCAAGCCAAATGCAGAAACCACAACCACAGCTAACAAAACTCGAAGTGCTTGGAGCAGAGAGCAGAACCACAGCCTGTGCACTGGGGGCTTGTAGCCCCTGCGCCCTGCCCAGTGCTAGCCCACGTCGCGGTAGGGGCTCTGGATGGCTGTGTAGGTTTGTGCTGGGGCTCAGCTCCCAGCCCAACTTCTCCACCATTGTACTGCATTTCTGGGGACTGTACGAGCAGGTTGTAGCTTTGGCCTTCTAGGTGTTTGCCTGTCCAAGCATGGAAAGAGATTGTGAACGGGAGAGCAGGCTGGCTTTAGTGGCAAGGGGCTTGCTCACAGGAGTCAGGGATCAGCACAGGGTCCTGGAGGAAAACTCTGGAGTCTCTGCAGGGGTTGTGCCATGTGGTGTTAGGCAGCATGGAGTCTGCAGGAAGGCCAAAGTACCAGCCCTGCGTCTGCCATCCATACCTCCAATGCTGTTGCCATGAGCAGACCTGAATAAGCTCTGTACAAGAACAGGAGCTGAGAGAACTGGAGTGCTCAGGCTGCCTCACACCAAGATGGAGACATGTCCTCTGTCTTTGATATTCAGAAGTGGAATTTTGCTTCTATGGCTCCTGCAGTCTCACTGCCCAGGCAGACTCTGCTCCTTTTTCCTAAACTTTCATTCTTTCACCCTATGTGGATAAGCCTGGTTTTCCCCGCTTTCCCTCTGGAGCATTTGCTCTGTGTGTCTGGAGCACAGTACAATGTCCCTGTGTTATCACAGCCATCCATCCCTTACACCGCCATCCATCACTCACACCCCTCCTGTGGATGGGTCCTGCTAGCAGTATGCTGGCTGCAGGGATGTCTTTCCCCAGACGGTGCCAGGAGCTGGGGCTGCCTCTGTGCCAACCCTCAGCCTGCGCGGAGGAGCAGTGGTGCCGCAAGAGGAGGCATCAAAACTTGAGGACAGTGCATGCAGAAGGGGTATCCCCTCCACCCCGTCCCAGCACCCAACTTAGCCACGCTGGTGGGCTCTCTGAAAAGCTTCTCTCTTTTGACTGCTAACATGGGGAGCGCTGACAAACTGAGACATCTAAGTATGGTGCTGATCAGTCACAGAGCAAGTACTCTGTTTGAGCAAAGATTTTCCAAAATTCCCAGCTCTCTTGGGCAACGTGATGTCCAGGTGCTCAGACTTTTACTCCTGGCCATGCCAGTGATGACCATGTGTCTTGCAGCATGTGCTGTGAGGAGGGCTTGCTTGCCTGCCTGCCTGGCTGTAGCGCATCCAGGGCTGAGTTAAATACTATTTGGAGCAAAGAAACAATTTCCTTTTCAAGCTGCTGTGAACAAAGAGACTCCAAGCAAAGCTGAGGCTATGGGTTAGACACCCTGGAATAATCACTGGAAGTGGTACAGTGTGGCCACTCTCTCAGCTGATGCCAGACCTCTCCATTTGAGTCCATCCCACAGGGTCTTTTTACGGCCAGTGGCAAGAAATAGGAGCGTCAGGGGGCAGATCATCTCACCTGCTCTGCATCTCACAGACGGGCACTAGAAATTCCTGTTTCACCCTGGCAAACACAAAGGGAGCCGAGAGCGCCTCGCTGCAGTGCCTGTGCTTGCACCGTGGTGTTTGGTCTGATGGGTGCCAACCCCAGAGATCTCGGAGAGCTGCGCCAGGTCACCGACCTGAGACGCACTGTTCTCAAAGCCTTGGATGTTTACTGGAGACTGTTGGTGCTCTGGGTCTGATCAGACAGCTGGCAGTGGGCACAACTCTGGATTTTGCACAGATGTCAGCTAAGGGATTCTGTGTAGCGCAGGCCTCCTCCCCGTTCCCCCAAGTAAGCTCACTGTTTAGCAAAGCTTTCAAGCTGTTACCTTTTGGAAGGTTAGCACTGACCCAGTGTTTCTCTAAAACCCACAAGGTCTTGCAGAAGTAGCAGGTAGACATGGAACAGGAGGGGTGTTTTACCATTGCCTTTTCCATACGGTTCCTCACTCAGAATGTCCCGCTGGGCTCACCCCAGATCCCATCCATGCTGCAGGCTCTGCCAGGCATGCCCACACATGTCATGTTCATGTGCAATTTGCTAGCAAGGGAAGGAGATAACAGTAGTGCCAATTCTGCAAGCAGGAGGATGAAGAGGACTGACAGCTCTGGGGGATGTCCTGAAGGACAGTCAGAAGCCACCAGGTGGGTTGCCCTGCAGGGAGACACCTCCTGCCACAGTGTTAGACTCTAGCTACATCACTGTGCCAGCACATTGCCCTGGCAGCCTTACCTTCTTGTGATGGCCACCATGTGCCACATATCAAACCATAGTCATTCAGCCTCATTTTTAAGGTTCTTCTCAATTCTGACATTTTCTGTGTTTGCCTTCCCTTGCTATCACACGATGACACCACCTGCAGTGCTGTACACACTATGTACTCTCCAGATTAGCTTCTGGGTACTACTAGAATATAATAAAATACATTACAGAGGTCACACCAGCCTGTCTGTGCTCACAGTGCAGCATGAGGGAGTTCTTGTCCTGGGAAGGGCCCTTGGTGACAGCAGATGTGCCATGGACATAGGTGCACAAGCAGGGAATCGGTTCTTGAGGAATTTGCAAGAGGGAATTTGATCACTATGAGTCCACGTTAACTTTAAGATCAATCATTTCAGAAGCATACAATCTGTCAGTTGGATTTTGCTCCAGATATTTTCAGCCTGTCTAGAGGACTGATGGAGATGTGGATCTCGGGATGGTCTGGGGTAATAACCCATTCCTTCATCACCACTTCCTCCACTATTTTTCACCACTTTAAAGCTTCATTCTATGAAAAATGAAGGAGAAATCACTCCTTTTCGAAACAGTTCAAGAGGGTGGGGCTGAGGCTGGAGCTGAGATACTACTCTGAGAACAGTCCCTGGCTCTCATCATCCTCCCAGGCTGAAGGCCATGAGCTGCCCTGGGTGAGGACAGCTGCCACCTCCCATCACTGGGCTCACATGGCCTGTGGTCAGCTTGGAGCAGATAACATTGGAAATTTGGAGGCTGGGAAGGAGATACTATCCTAAAACCCCTGGGGGTATGAAGAGTTGGCAAACTTCACTGAGCATGGGGCTCATGATGTGACCAAGCACTGGGCGAGTTTGCCTTGAGTGAAGATTTCACGGCATCATGTTTGCACAGCTCTTTTCGCTGGGTCTTGGCACTGGCCCCACAGAGGGGTTGCACAAGAAGCTGCACAGAATAACTTGTCAGGGGGGGCGGTGAGGGGGGGGGGGTGCGGTGGGGTGGGTATCCAAGGCTCGTGGCAGGTTTCCTCGGTTTGTTTTCCATTCACTGGGGAAGTCCCCTGGCCGCCTTTCCAGGCGCTCCTCCTGAGCTCCGCTCCCTGCGGGGAGGTTGCGTCGGTGAGTAGGTCACTTCTCCGGGGCAGGGAAGGAATGTGGTTATCTGTGGGAAAGATGCAGTGGCCTCCACGCCGTGCCGCTGCCCTCAGCGCCAGCACGGGATGGGGCTTTCTGTGTCCCTGAGGAGGCAGTGAAGGGAATCATCCAACGGGGACATCATCTGCAAGGAAAACAGTGAGATAATAGCAGCGGTGCATTCTCTGGCAGCCCCAGCTCCAGGCAGCAAAGGTCTCTTCTTGTTCTGGTTGCAGGGGCAAGTGCTCAGAGTTGTCTTCTGCCTTGCCAAACAAGACATGGCTCTAACAAGGACCAGGCAGGGTTCCTGCTGGAGCTTGTGTGTAGCAGGGCTTGATCAGCATTTGCAATAAGGCAGTGCAAATGTCCATGGGACATTTGCCCATGGAAATCCAGAGCTACTCTTGCTGTCTGAGCGCTGTAAACATCAGCTAAAACACACAAAGTCCGTGTTTAGTGAGATGGTTTTATCAGCAACATGCCTGCAAGCAGAAGCCCAGGAACACAAACACACCACAACAAATACATGAAGAATTTGATAAGACTGAGCTGCATCTCTGAACAACTCTCTCCTGGTTTTTCTCTTGGAGTATTTAAAGTTTTATGATGGGTCACGATTGCTTAAGAGGCACCGTACATGCATTAGAGCTAAATGTATTTACTTCCACTTCAACGTCCATTAAAGCAAACAGGAAAGCAGGGGAGGATTTAGATGAGTCCGGTATCTGAGGAAGCATGAGCTATGCTCATTCCCATCTTGGTGCATGTTGGAAGGTAACAGGGGAAAAGGTGAGAAGGTGGAAAGTGAGGATTAGCTGTGTGGGTCTGTGCTGGGCAGGGAATAACTGCAGACCATCAAAGCTGCATCACAGTAACCTAAGCAGGAGCCAGCCTTGTGGACGTGCCATTCATTAAAACATTTCCAAAGGTTAAAAGTGGAGCAAAGCACTTTTGAGGGGTTGTGCCTAATTCTATGCAGGCTACAAGCAGGGCCCAGGTGCCTGTAGAGGTGCTCAGGACCAGCTGGCATAGGCTCTGCATCCCACCTGCCAGTCGAGCAGGGGTGTCTGAAATGGCGTTGGAAGCCCCTGCTCAGACACCGGGATCAAGCCTGGAGCCCTGCACGCTTCATGTGCCAAGGAGACTCTCCATCTCCTTTTTTTCTTTTATTTTTGGGTTGCTAAGGTGTACTGGCAGGACAGCAGTGGCACTGAGCACAGGAAGAACTGTCTGTCCCTGTGTTAGATCCCAGAGCAGGGCTCAGGAAGGGTCTTGTTTTTCTCCAGTGAGTGGCAGATCCTATTTCTGCTGCCCACCTTGGCACGAAGCCCACTCCTGGAAAGCCAGAAGGAAGCTTCTTCCAGGCATTTGCTTGACACGTGGAGACCTGAGATGTGGAAGGGGATTGCTGAGACCTGGACAGTGAATTTTTGAATTTAAGTGTTCTTTAGCCAAACCATTTTTTGGTTGGAAGATGAGCTGCTGAAGCCAAAACTGTTTCTCAGGGAGATAAGGCTTCTCCTCACTTCTTAAAATAATTTTCAATTTCAATGGTTTAGTTCATTATTCCTAAGAAAAATTAAAAATGTTAAAAATTAAAATATATTAGAATTATCCAATGAAAAAATTATGAGTGACCTGCTAGCCTTTCCCCTCCTTCTTAATTTTGTAATATCTTCCTATCTCAATTTGGGATCAGGGAAAATTATAAAAATTTATAAAAATGGTGGAAGCTTTGCTGTGTAGGAAAACAGCTTCCTCACAGCTGTGAGCAATTCAGAGCAGCCTGCAGAGCCCCAGGTGACATGCATGTGGGTGATGATGTGCTTGAGCTCTTCCTCCACTTAAGGCTGGGGGATTTCACAACAGCACCTCTGCAAAGCCTGAGTAGCACCAAGTATTGAGAGGGATGGGGGCAGTGGTAGCACAGGGCACAGCCCAGAGCTCAGCAGTGTTTGGCTGTGGCTCTGGTTGCTGGTGGTGGGCTGCCAGGTGCCAGAGGACACAGCCAGGGCTCAGCAGAGATGGGAAGGAGAGACTGGAGGAAACAGGAGATGCAAAGCCTCTTGCTACGATGGATGGTGGGAACAGGGACCATGTTTTCCTCCTGACAGTCAGCTTTGAGGCAGAGCTGGTCTTGCCAAGCTGCCCCCCACCATGGGGCTATCTCCTCGGTGAGTTACCCCAGCGGCACAGTGAAGAACCCTGTCACCCAAAGGGAGGTCGTGGGGCGGTGTTCACCAGGGATGTGCCTGTGATGTACTTGCCTCGGTTTCTGGTTTCCAGACCTGCTCCCTCCATGCAGAAGTGTTTATCCCCAGGGAGCAGGACTGCAGATCTGTGTGTGTCCTGGGGCTGCAGGCTGGCATGGTCCTCAGGCTACGTGTCCCCCAGCAGGACCCAAAAAAGTGTGGTATCTGTGGGTGCCAGCATGATGGGGGAGCGGGGCAGCCTCTCTGGGTGTGCTGCTTTGTGACCTCCTCCCACGGTGGCAGGAATGGGCAGAAGGCAGCACCCAAGGGTGTTTGCCCAGACCAGTCAGTCTGCACAGCATGGCTGAATGCCATCTGCTAGTGTCATGACCCCAGGCTCAGCAGCAGCAGGTGCTGGGGACACAATGGGTGACAGTGGAGCATGCAAGCACCCTACTCTGCTGTGACTCAAAGTTGGAGAAGGGACTATGTGAGAGAGGGCCCTGGATAGCGTGACCTGGCTGTACCCTAAAGCTCAGGTACCTCACCTGCCCCAGTCGTTGCTCCAGAGGCGGTCAGGAGAAGAGTCCATCCAGCCTGGCCCAGGTCCCAGGGCTTTTCAGGACTTTTCCTGAAAAGTTGTACATGAGATGAAGTGTCTGGCCCTTGTGGATCTGCGCTGACTTAGCCTGGGAAATGGTCTGGCCGGGGAGGTTGTGGCTGTGATGCCCCTTTGCTGACCAGACTGACAAAGACTGCTCTCAGAAGACCCTCACATTTATATGTGAGCAAAAGTCCTTGGGAAAGAGACACAACCAAGCCCCATCTGGGCCTTTATGGGTGGGCAAGCATGGCTGGGGGGAGCGCATCTGATCCATACTACGTTGCTTTCTAACAAGGGGGCTCATAAACCAAGTGTCTGCTCCGGAGGATCTCCGCAGTCTTATCCGTGCACTGCCATGGTAGTCCAGCTTTATGAATTTAATATTTATAGGCAGAGAGAGATGGGACATGGCCTGTACTGTGTATAGCCTTGCAATTTATGTGCTGGCAGCAGTGGTTGATGGGAGATGTGCTCTGAGGCTCAAAAGTGTGCTTAAGCTTTGTAAATACAATCAGTTGGGGCTGAAGCGAGTGAACAATGTGGAATGTTTTGAGGCCAAATTTGACTTCAGAAAAAAGCACCATTGAGCCAGTGGTACTTGAATGTGTTGTGAAAGCATGCGTCTCCGGGGTCGCAGCATGACCTCCTGGCTCAGACAGTAAGGACCCCAGTATGCTCACTGCAAATTAAAACGTTGCATATGCTCTGAGTGCAAAAAGTTTGTACACAGTGCCTGTAAGAAGCCTTCCTGAAAGAGCCTTGCCTCTGCTGGTGGTCCCACAGCTTCAGCACTGCATGTCTGGCTCACACTCTCTATTTTTCAAAAACATTAATAATCATAATCCATATAAAACTGTCATATTGGTTCAACATGTACGTCACCAAAGCCCTGACTAATTTATCAAAGATTTAGTGTTCAGTTGAACAAAGTCTCATTTTTGTAAGCAGATGCAGCTTGCTGGATTGTCCTGTCATCACCCGCTGTTTCCACTGGAAAGATGCATCATATCAGTAACTTCTAAAAGTTTAAAAAAATGTGCATTTTAAAATAGTAATGTAAACACTTATTGCATGTTCCATGTTAGTCATGAATTAAATAGAGAGCTTAGGGGCTAACACTGCTTGTGCCAAAGTAGGTCTGGAGCCCTGCAGCCCCCCCCGGAGCAGATGGGTTGCCTGTCACGGTGGGGATGGTGCACTGCGTAGCAGTTGCACCATCAGAAATAAGACCATGAGCTACTCAGGGGGGCTAAAATGCTCAAGCAGAGGTGGGAGTTGAGGTTGTCAGTTTGAAGATGTGGCACGCAGCACAGGCCTGGCATGGCCTGGTTGGCTGCTTGCAGGGCTGTCTGCGTGCACCGTGGCAGCGTGTCAGGCTCTGGCAGGAACAGCTGGGCACAGGAGGTAGGGAAAGGACCACAAAGGTGAGTGGAGAAGGCAGTGGTGGGAAGCACACAGCAGAAGGGAGGGTCTGGGGGTAAGAACTGAGTTAGGATCAAGAGTAGTTTTGCGTTTTGTTCCAGAGCCCAAACAGCAGGGCTGGGTATGGACAGAGTCTGTCCCAGGTGATGCACATGGAGACAGTTTCATGTCCCACCTGAAAAGTGACAAAATGACAGAGGCACCTTTGGGACCCCCTCCCTGGCCAGTGCATTCAGCCCATGGGCACCCGACAGGGAATCTCCCAGCAGCGGAACCGTGTAAAGCAGGACAGGCAGGTGCAGCATCTGACCTGTAGCCAGTGGGGGAATGGGCAGGGCAGGCAGGGGCAGACAGGGATGAGAGAGCAGATGGCAAAATCCCTTCTGGTGCAGGGTAGGAAGAGGGGTGTGAGACTGTCCTGGCACACGTAGTGTGGAGGAGATGGTGTTGTATACAATGCACTATTCTTACTTCCTTATACAGTAAATTGGTAACTTTTTTTGTATTAAATCAGATTTTATCACTGAATCAATCTTGCACTTTTCTATTCTTGTTCTCTACAAATGACCTTTTTTAGCTCTCCTCAGCTCTTTCCTGATGGGACTCATTAGGAGCTGGTGCTGATTCTTACAGGCATTCACTTTCACTTAGCATCTGGAGATTTATTTTTTTTAGACAACGCTTTGTTGAAACGGTCCTTGCAGCTTTCTTCTGCTGTGCTTAGTATCAGCAGCTCCTCCTGGGTCACGTGCCTGTATCCCACAAATACATTTGGCATGAGCTGCATCCTTCCCCTCCCTGTTTCTGGTGAGATATGAGTGTCATCAAGGGAAGCTCCTCCTTGCCCAGATGTCTGTAGAAGCACAACCTGAATTTGTAGTATTTCCTGAGAGCTTTCGTGATGTATTTTGACCATATAAACCCCACATTAAACCTCAGAGTAGAATGATGTGGTAAACAAACAAAACACAACACACACACACCCATCCTTC
This sequence comes from Falco naumanni, assembly GCF_017639655.2. Classification (NCBI taxonomy): domain Eukaryota; kingdom Metazoa; phylum Chordata; class Aves; order Falconiformes; family Falconidae; genus Falco; species Falco naumanni. The sequence continues at coordinate 117,825,589 of NC_054054.1, forward strand.
AAGAACTCTCAGAACTTTTTACCTAATGTGGTGGAATTCTTCATAAAGGCTTTAACTCTACCATATGTGCGAATCGCAACTTCGGTGTAAAAAAATAGTTTTTGCATGTGTATTTTACTTTGCAGGGTGTTTGTACGCTTTCCTGGTGTAAAAGCTAGCTGGTGTTTGCTATCTGTATCATGTAATGAGCAGCCTATTCTGTGCTGTGTGGAATTATTTCTGCCACTCAGTGTTCTCAGCAAACCAGAGTCTTAAATAAAGGAAGAGTGTTCTCATTTGTAGATCTGTTCTGTATTTCTAACAGTTCAAGAGCTCTCTCATGTGGGTGCTCCATGACTATGTTTTTTCATAACACCCCTGGCTTTCTGCAAATATTCTGTGCTTATGGGTGGAAATTCTTCCAGCCAAGGGTGCAGACCAAGTAGACAGGGAGAACAGAATCAAGCACACAATAGGGAATTCTGAAGTCTTCCCCCATGCTGTGGCTAATACAGGAGAACAGATGGAGTAACTAGTTGTCTGTGGTCTGAATGTGTCACAAATGCCAGTCTCTGTTCACTGTTCCGTGGGCTGGTCAGGGACTTCATCCTTACCTGCTCCTTTTCCTTTCCAGAGGTCACTTTGGTGTCTGCTTCTCTACCTGATCATCCAAAGTGGAGCAGCCAGAACCTGGGCCAGTCCCTTCAGGCATGGTGATGAATGGTGTGGTCAAACAGGATCGCTTGGACCACAAAAGTGCACCGAGTGGAAATGAAGAAGAGAAAGCCCCCAAAGAAAAGACTGTCAGTGAAGTGAGAGAAGGCACCAAGCTCCAGCCACCACCCTTTGCGGAGAGGAAGAACGGTAAGTTCCTTGCGCGGCGGTGTCGGGAGAGGGGAGGTGAGACTGAGTAAACGCTGGTTCAGCATCTCCTGCGCGTGCTGGGTTTGTGGCTCGCCGTTGGTTTTGTGTGTGGTGCTTTTGAGGGTGTTTCCGATAGCAACATTTTAAGGTTTAATGGAACTTTAAAATTTCCTCAGCTCCTCATTTCTGAGGCTCCTCAGCTCAGTATTTCTGAGTCAGCCCTAAACGCTGTTGTCAGACTTGAGGCAGTGATCGTGTTCCTTGCAATCAAAGTGTTTGGTATAATTTTGGCTGAAGAGTGGCATTTCAAGGTGTTAGGAAAAAAACGGTGTTCTGACTGGGATCGGCTGGGAATCGGGGTGGTATGAAGTTGATTAGTAGAGAAGAAATGGAAAGAGTATTTTGTTTGCAAAGGCACTGCTAGACTTGTTCTGCTCTCGCAGAGCACTGGATGCTTCAGATAACCTTGTCTTCGGCAAAAGTGCCTCAGGTCAATGTAACAGCAGAATTTCACTCGGGCCTCTGCAAGGGTCATTTGTGTTTCCTTGGGCATGGGTCCAGCAACTAGTCTTCCTGGCAGGTATTGACCCAAGTTTCAGTGGAGATCTGTTGGTAGAAAGCTGATGGACAGAAAACCCTACAATCCAGCCTGTGTAAAGCATGCTTAGGCTGAGGAGTTGTTTGCCATTTCTTTCCGGCAACTGTATAATCTATGAAATGAAGAAAATTCCTTTTGTGCACTCTAAGGCTTTCAACATTAAGTCCTCAAACATCACACAATATGAAAGCACAGCTCAAAGGCACTATTTTTGCTTTGTGTCTTTGATTGTTTGCATTATTGTACAGGATCCAATTTTTCTCAATCATTATAAATCAGAAATAATCCAAATGTTGTCATCATGGCAGTGTACTGATGTTGGACGAGGGTAACACAGCAGAGATCCAGACCCAGAGTCTGCCCATAGCCAGACTCAATCACATCAGTGAGGGCACATCTTTTCTAAAGTCCCAGATATCAAAGTATACCTAGGATAATATGATGGTAACAACAGGAAAGATGACATGGACTTGTAAAGGGGCAGACTGTTTGATAATGTAAAAAAATTCATATTTTCTCTGTAGCTTTCACATTCTTTTTTTTTTTTTTTTTCTTTGGATCCGTTTCCCCCCATGGTTTTTGTTGTGGGAATGCAAAGAAAAAAACACCTCCAGGCGCCCACAGGGCAAAGCTGCCTCCCAGCACAGCCAGCAGACATGCAGATACTGCACTAAGCCCTGCAGCACCATGAGCATCTGCCTTGCAGCTGGTCTTGTGGCAGGGATACGTGCCCTGCAGGGCTATTGGCTTGATGGTCCACCAGGACACAGCTCCGCTCCTGCAGCTGGCCTATGCTGGGCTGTTTGCATAGTCTCTAGGCAAGAAGAGTCTCCCACAGTCTGGGCATCCCATCAGCCCTTCACTCTCCTCCTTTTGCTGCTTGTCCCTCTTTTGTACATTTATACAGCGCAGGGACTCGGCTCTTCCTGCCATCCCCGTTTGGGAACAGCTGGCTGCCTTCATCTCACATCATCTCAGGAGCTGGCAGGCCCACCACATGTCACGCATGTCGTGTGGCACCCGGGCCAGCCTTTGATGTCATGCTTTCTGGTGTGACAGCTCCTGGTGGAGCAGCCTGATGAGCACCCAGCCAGGGAATGAAGAGGGAGGGGGGGCACCCTGTGGCTGCCCTCTGCAGCGGTACACAGCGGTCACCCCCCTTTGCCCTGTGAGACACTGCAGAGCCCTGAAGTAGATGTGTCCCCACTGAAGGCAGAGCCTCCCTGTCCCACTCAGCACCATTGGCTGGGTTGTCACAGCAGAGACCTCTTACCCCATCACCCCACCACAGGATGGAGGGTCAGTAGTTGGGACTGCCACGGGGAAAAAGCAAGACGTCAGTGTCTTCTCGTATCCCACCCCCAGCAAGGCCACCTGCATGAGCGTGTACAGCGCTCTCAACCTCGCCCCACAAGTACAGCGGGGAGAGCAGCAGGAGGGGGCAGGGACCTATCATTCAAGCTGTGCCACCAGAGGAGACAATGCCTGGGAATGAGTTGGGTGGAAGGGATGACACTCTCATCTGTTGTCTTTAGGGATGCCAGGCTGTGTAAGGAGAAGCAAGTGCAAGGTGTGTGACCCCTCCCTCCTCCTGCTGCCCTGTTGCATCCCACCTCCTGAGGGTACAGGGTGTGCACGCCCCAGCTGGGCAGGACCTGGCCCCTGTTCTGGGCTTTTTCCAGCTTCAGGCTGGTGATCTGTGGTGGTCTGGTTGGTGTTGGACAGACACCCGTCTGTCAAGGGCACAGCTTCTCAGAGCGGACTAGCTCCAGCCTGGGTCTGAACTTCCAAACTGCAATCTTTATTTGACTTAACTTTGATTTAATAAAAACGATCTATCTAGACTATTTTTAAATGGGAAAATAGTCTTTTTAACTCTAGTATTACTAAAAAATGGCTGAGGGGATTTCATTTAAATTTGTAAAAATAAATCACCTTTGAGCAAGCAGAAAGCCCATTCGGCAGGACCTCCAAAAACCTGGGACTGGATGCACAGGTCCAGGAAAATGGAGACCGTTACCTCTACAACAGGCAGGAATCCTGACGTGTGCCTGCCCAGCTGTACCCCCAGCCCCTGGTGCTCTCCTGGGTGGTACACAATCCCCCAGATCATGGTGTTTATATGCTCAGTGACATCTCCTCCTAAGTTTTGGTCCACACTGGCCTAAACTGGGCAGAACTGTGAACTGTATTTTCAGGAGACCCTAAGGCAAGTGTGGCTGTGGGTCTTCCTAATGTCACTAGTGATGCTGGGTTTAGAGATGAGGTCTGCCTAGACCCCCACCCTACCCGTTGTGCGTGCTGGGTACTGGATCCATGGGTTCTTGCACTTCTGTCTTGCTGGGGACAGGCATTTTGAGCTCAACATGGTGACTTCACCCTCTCAACCAATGCTCTACCAGCCCATTTCACTTCTCCATGTAGCAAGACTGTTGAGTCTCAAGGTCAACATGTGACATCTCTTAGAGTGAGGATACACCATGTTCTGCCCATGCCTCTGTTCCTCCTAGAGTTGGTTTGGTTGCACACAAAGGCAGGTAGAAAAAGCAGTAAGGTAACTCATGATGCAGTGGGCATGCGGGCCTCTGCAGGGCACTGGGGCCCCCAGCAGCCACCTCCCTGGGGTGCTGAAGCCTTCAGCCTGGGAATGATGAGGGACAGTGTCCGCACTGCATGGTGTGAGCTGAAGTCCCATTGTGCAGGTGCCAAGGGTCATCACGCCCTGATCCAGAAATGCTT